>NC_136801.1:7294992-7313268 GCF_951216825.1 Electrona antarctica | reverse complement strand
TCACTTCTAAAATTTCCACATTGTTCCCCTCGGTAGGCAGTCGGGCTCAAATGAGTCTCTGTTCGCGAGCCTTTTGTTTGACTCTACCAGCAGTGGTTATACGGCAAACTCTCTCTCCCTACCTTGTGTCAAATGGCTTTTACGGGGCTGATGACTTTTTTATTTACTGAAATGGAGCTTTTGTTTATTTGACTAATTTATTGAATCTTTCCTCCATAATAAATCTTGTGGCCTACTTGAGTTTGTCAGAGGAGCACTTAGGGACCTTGTCAAGGCCACTTGAGTGAACGCATGGAGGCCTGTGCTGTTCAGGGCCCGGCTCCCGGAGAACGGTATTTGTACAGTGTAATTGTCTGTTTACCTAACATAATGACGTTTGATATTCTCTTGCAAATATCTGCTTACATTATGCGTGGACAGATTTAATGTCTCAGACCGACGAAAAACAAACTAACTTTCAAGTCTGAGCCACTTCTCGTGATGTAAATTGCTGGCGCGTTCTTCCATAGAAGCCGGAGTATATGTCAGATTTGAAATGGTCCTGCTTTACTGAAGAAATATTTCAGTTTGTGAGGCTGGGAATAGGCTCTGCAAAATGACCCGTGTAACCGGAGTGTCGATCAGACGTTGTTTGATCCATCGACACCTTGCATGTTTGGAATGAGATCATAAGACACTTTGTTAGACTTCAAAGTTAGAAGTTCCAGTCAGTTTTAATGCCCTTCTCTCTCTCTCTCTTTCTCTCTCTCTCTCTTTCTCTGTGTGTGTGTGTGTGTGTGTGTGGGGTCGCTCTTGCGTGCAGGTGAAGGTGAGTGGCGAAGTTGCCACGGGAACTGGACCCAACAAGAAGGTGGCCAAGCGCAATGCGGCTGAGGCCATGCTTCTGCAACTGGGATACAAGGCCTCCACTCTCCCTCAGACCCCCACTGAGGTATGGATCTATTAAGAACATCCACTTTTACAGCCTCACTACACCGTGCAGTACACCAACGCTCACTATTTTATGACTGGCTTATATACCTGTCTTCAGGTCTATTTGGACCCGGATTTATTAAGCCAATTTATTTTTAGCACCTTTGTATGTGTGGGAAGTGTTGGCACATGTTTTACCGAGGCCTGTTGCGTATTCCTCTCAGAGCACCCGCTGAGGAATAGACCTTCTATTTCACTGTACTTTGTTTTAATGCATGGCCTCTGTGTTTATATTATTGCTCTTTAGGCATGCTTCTAACAGCAATTTGTTATGCCAAATGAAATGAAGGCTTACAGAGGTTTGAATGTGGTGAAGCAAGACCACTCAGCTAGACTACTAATATTCATGATTCAGCTACAGTAATGTATGATGTAATGTAATGTATGATGTAAAGTGCCGGCGCGTTCTTCCTAGAGGCCGGAGCATGTCAGATTTGAAATGGTCCTGCTCTACCGAAGGAATGTTTCAGTTTGTGAGGCTGGGAATAGGCTCACAAACAGACTCTGAAGAGAGACATTATGGGCCCTATCTTCTGCCCAGCGCAAAGCACATCGCAATGTTCCAACAAACACAGATGTCATTTTTATTCTTTACACCTAGCACCCATGTTGTCTAATTGCCAAATCTTGTGTATTTAGTTCCCTTGGGTGTGCTGGTCTTAACCCTTGGACTGCCACCCCAATAGCAGCCTTTCAGTGCCTTCCGCCAGCTCTATTCATGATTTTAATTTATTTTAACGGGGCAAGTATATGTGACCAGATTTGACTGAGAGACTGCCATCGCGCAAATTCCAGCATGTCTGAAATAAGTGTCCGAGCTGAAATCGACATGTAAATATGAAATAAATGCTTAAACATGTAGCTAGGTGTAATGTTAGAGACCACAGAAGTGAACCTTTCAAGCCTGTTTTCTTAACTCGCTGTTTTCTGCAAGACATTACTCTATAAGCCAGCGCTACTCAACCCGCGGCCCGCGGGCCGCATGCGGCCCGACCAACAGATCTGTGCGGCCCGTCATGATAATGCCAATACAAAGATTTTTGCATGTAGAAAAAATATTTCTAGCGTTTCTAACCACAAGAGGGCGATCATGTGTAAGCTATTGAGCTGTTCTACTCTACCTGACAAAAAGTGGGCGAGTTGTCTTCATTCATGTCGATCTACAAGTCCACAAGTAGTGTATCCACAACGCGTTGATAATTTGTAGATCGGCTCGCGTTCGGCACGCAGCGCCGTCATACGAGGAAGTGAGTGCACAACAAGTCACAGGGCGCGCAAACAAAACAGGCTGCATGTAAACAGGCTGCAGCAACATGGCGAAACGAAAACTAGCAGATGAGCACAGAGTGTTTCAGGAGAAGTGGGAAGAAGAGTTTGCATTCGTGGAAATAAACAACAAGCCAGTGTGTCTCCTTTGTCAGAGGCCAATTGCAGTCGCAAAATGTGACAATATTAAGCGTCACCATACCACACTTCACGGGGATTTCGGTGACGAATACCCACCAGGTACCAACATAAGAAAGGATAAAATACGCTCACTTATTGCAGCCTTACGTGGGCAACAAAACACGCTGAGAGTCAGCTGTAAAGAGAGTGACAGAATTACAGAGGCGTCATACAAAGTGGCGTGGAATGTGGCGAGAAGCAAAAGACCTTTCACTGAAGGAGAGCTCATTAAAACATGTTGGCTGGACGCGAGTGAGTCACTGTTTGCCGATTTTAAAAATAAGGATGCTATCATCAAAAAAAAAAAGCAGTTTTCTATGCATTTCAGGGGTACTGTGGGGTTTGAACCCCCAATGTTTTTATTGGCTGTGCCAAAAAAAAGCAGTTTTCTATGCATTTCAGGGGTACTGTGGGGTTTGAACCCCCAATTTTTTTATTGGCTGTGCCAAAAAAAAGCAGTTTTCTATGCATTTCAGGGGTACTGTGGGGTTTGAACCCCCAATTTTTTTATTGGCTGTGCCAAAAAAAAGCAGTTTTCTATGCATTTCAGGGGTACTGTGGGGTTAGAAACCCCAAAATTTTTTTGGCCGCGCCGCTTCGCGGCGCGTCCTGGTGTCGCCGCAGAATGAAATTTCTGGGAGATCCTGTAAGAAATGAAAGCCACTTTCACCCCTGGGCTTGCGGCCCTTGGACTTCTGGCATTTTGCTGAGTGGCCCCTGGGCCATCCAAAGTTGAGTAGCCCTGCTATAAGCCATGTCTCCAAAACTGGTGGGTCAAACTGAACAACCAATATGTCAATATGAAGCTATGATTCCCTGCTTTCACATGAAAAAACGAAAATTCAAAAAAAATCAATGGCAGTCCCTCAGTCAAATTTAGTCACATATAGTATTAGACACCCAGTCCTGATGGACCGAATCTGGCCGTCGTCATTTAAAATTTAAAACAAAGCCCCCGATTATAGGGAATAAAACAATGACGTCAATCCCGTCAACGGGAGGTCTGGATTAATTAATTCACTACGTCAAAACCATCAACGGTAGTTCAAACATAGAGCACCTTACGCAGCTTGGTGCTCTGCACTCAGACCAGCTTTTAGTTGGTTCTTACTCTGGCGTAGTGACAGCATACACATTTCCTTACTATTTAGACAGCACATTATTGGTATTTACCTACGTATACCTACCTACGTAGGTTCACAATGCACGCACACTTATCGCAATCGCAATCCATCCAATTTGACTCACTCATACAGTTGGGTGCCACCGATATTGTCCCTTATCATTTGACCCATTTAGGCCTGACCTCAAAATTTAAAAAAAATCCTTCTAAATCCTCCAGTTTTCTGAAATAAATATTTTCACGATTTTTCAAAAATAGCAGATCTACAAGCTCATAGCGCGCCACCGAGTGGCGCGCTATGAGCTTGTAGATCTGCTATTTTTCAATAGCTAAATTATAACATAATGTTTAAAACACCAAAAGGGGTTTTGCGCAGATCACGCAAACCTCAGCAAAAAGAAAAGGACAATATCGATGGCCTCCAACTGTACTAGGTAGGTACGTAGGTTCACAATGCACGCACACTTATCGCAATCACAATCCATCCAATTTCATCTCAATGACACTCATATGAACATTACACCATTTAGATTACATTTCTATGAAGTTCAATAGTATAAGCGGTGAGGATAAGGGGGGGGAAAGGAGAAGCGGATATTAAAATAGAAGCATTTATTTAAATTAAATGCCTATGCAGCCTATGATTTATTACTATCTTGAAATACTACTGATCCTGTAAGAATGTCGTAAAACCATTGCCTCCTGTCTTGCCTCCTGTCTTTTGTTTATGTCTCTGCTCATTGGACGGCAGATAACAGTCGTCAATAACCATAGAGCTCTGATACATGGACGCATAACTTTGAATGAGCGAGGGATTATTAATCCATTTTGACCTGAGATCAGATTCTAAAAATGTCTTCTACATCCTGACAGTTTTCTGAAAAAGCTATGTTTCTATGTCAGTCGTTCTTCGATTTTTCTAAAATAGCAGACCTACAAGCTCGTAGCGCGCCACTCGGTGGCGCGCTATGAGCTTGTAGATCTGCTATTTTTCAATAGCTAAAGCATAACATAATGCTAACACCAAAAGGGGTTCCCGCCCAAAATGGGTTAAACTGATATGTAAAGATATCACATCACATGTGTCTCACATTAGTAATACTACTGTTAGATAGTCCTACTCTTGCACTGCCTACTACAGCCTTATCTTAAAGGGAATTCAATAAAACTTGTATTAAAGTGTCAAATCACAACAAGTTGTCTCAAGAGTCAAGACACTTTACATGAAGTCTAGAGCCCAGGGCCGGATTAAAACCTCTGAGCCCCAGGACACTGAAGCTCGAAGGGCCCCCCTTCACGCGCGTGCAACATTTTTGCTGTTTTGGAGCCGTTTTGGGGCAGTTTTATGACGTTATATTGGTCGCCTACCCCCCCCCCCCCCCAGAGTGACAGCCAATCTAGCGCATTGTTGCTGCTTTACACACAATTGCACTTTTCAGCTGCCCTTCTCACCAACAATAAAACACTAATCTTTTTAGACACCATTTATTTCATTCGGATTAGCAGGGAAATTTTCTGTGGAGCTAAAAAAAAAAAAATGCCCCTGGGCACGTGCCCAAAGTGCCCATATGGTAGATCCGGCCCTGCTAGAGCCTGACCCACCCTGAGCAAGCAATTTTACAACGGTGGTAACGAAAATGAACGCAAGATGGAAACATCAGTCATTCTTTGTACTAGTAGTACCTGAGTAAAAAAGGCTTTAACTGTCTGAGCTGCTCCAGTGTCTAGCCCTTCCCTGTTCCTGCTCCTGTGATGCACCAGACTAGCCGTATTAGGCTGAGGCGTGCTGGGTAGACTCTAGGGCATTCACTTCTATAGTCATTTTTACTAGTTGACTAGTTGCCTAGTTTACTAGTCGACTAGTCGACTAGTTGTTTAACTACCTATTATGTGTAAAAATAATCTTTTTTTTTTTTTTTTTTTTTATAAATGTGTACATTTAAAAACTATGTACATTGGTGACTATAACTATAATCTACCTGATCTTGAGGCCTACAAAATCGGGGGGAAAAAAACTTTGTTTTCCTTTTTTTCTTATCAACTAGTCAACTAGTACCAACAAGGTCGACTAGTGGATTTACTAGTCGACTAGTAAACTAGTCGACTAGTTGCTTAATGCCCTAGTAGACTCCCTACGATATCTATAACATATGCACGCACGCACGCATACACACACACACACACACACACACACACACACACACACACACACACACACACTTACTGGTAGATTACATCTGTACAGCTCTACCAACCACTCGTCTGTTTTTTCACACAGTACAGTGCCATGCTCTGTAGTCTATACCACAGAGTCCATTTCAACCATGAACATCGTCTTATTATTAGTCGTAACGAGCTGCAGCCCCGAGGACATGCTCAGCCTTATGTAACTGAATCAGCTCCTCCGAGCTGTGTACGTTCTCCATTGAATCATTGATCACCACCATCATTTCGGCACGTTAGCACATTGAAGATTCTGTTTCATAACTGGAACTTGTGTGCAGAATATCCGTCTATCCCCAGACAGGTCATTAGTTAGATATCCACTGTCTGTTGTTGAGAATTCTTCTTGTATTTCCAACCTATACAGATAGACGAAGTACTGTATGCTATTTGCAGTGAACAGCTAAGCAAAACGACTGCATGAATTATAGCCTCACACAAGCTTATACTAACAAGAGACCACACCTCCCTTTTTTAGTAATAACTTTAAAGACATATTTCACTTTAATAGAATTGTGTCTCTCTCTCGTTTCTTAAGCCTGCCTCCCCTCCGTCTGTTATATGAACAAGCTAGCTTTGACATAACCCATTTTGGCCTGACGTCAAAATTTAAAATCTTCTAAAACTAAATTCTAAATCCTGACAGTTTTCTGAAAAACCTTATGTTTCTGTATCAGTGGTGCTCAATATTTCATGTCAAGCACCACAAAAATGATATGTAATAAGCCTCCCTCCCCATCTGAAAATATGTTGTTCCAGGGACCTCCCCAGAAGCAAAGATTTGAGTTAAAATGTTCACTCTGTAACATATTCAAAGATTTGAGGCACATTTTCACGTTTTTTCAAAAATAGCAGACCTACAAGTTCATAGCGCGCCACTCGGTGGCGCGCTATGAGCTTGTAGATCTGCTATTTTTCAATAGCTAAAGCATAGCATAATGCTAACACCAAAAGGGGTTCCTGCCCAGAATGGGTTAAGCTGTTATGGAGATGACATGAGGTGCATGTTCCAGACTGCATAATGCTTTGAAGCATTAGGAAATGAATGGTATAAGTCAGTGTCCTGGGGATCCGCCATCATCACTTCCGTCGTAAATCTCCTGCACAGTATTGAAAGGTTTTTAATTGCATTCTAAGGACACTAGTAGGGGCAGCAGCGGTGGTTAGAATGTTGAGAACCTTTTGGTTTAGGCCATGTTTGAAGTGTGTAACTGTATGATTATGAAGCTGGGGCTTTGCTGGAAAAATAGCGTTCTTGCTCAGCGAACCTACCCTGGATAAATAAAGGAAAAACAAAAAAACATTTGTTTGCAATAATTATGATTTTTCTTTTAAATCACCATTTGCTTGTAATGCCAGCACATGGTAAACTGATGGTTTGGGATAACTTTGACTGGTCTGTACCACCAGTGAGCACCACTATTCACTGCCACTTGCACAAGACGTTATTGGCAGTAGAGGCTACATCTCTCTTTATTCAGGGCGGCCCTTGGGCAGAACAATAGCAGAAGAATGGTGTCAGTGGCTGATGTATGCTTGGGTATCGGCTTGACAGCTATGGGGATGTCTCTATAAGACCTAGTCCTGGTGGGACGGCCCAGCTCTCTCTACAGCCAAAGATCCTCAGGCAACCCTGGGCTCTTTGGAGCGATCAACTGGCATTAGCTAAGCTCCTGTTTCTTCAGATACGTCTTTCTTTAGCGCTCTCTCTCTCTCTCTCTCTCTCTCTCTCTCTCTCTCTCTCTCTCTCTCTCTCTCTCTCTCTCTCTCTCTCTCTCTCCTGGCTCTTTGTGAGCTCTGTCTTGATCTGCATTCCCACCGTGGGATTGTTGGGGATCTGGGCCAGAGACATGTTTCGTGGGGGGGTGAGGGGGGTGGTGGGGGGGGAATCACTTGTTTACCGCCATGTCTTCTCATCAGCTGTCACACACGTCAGAGATTATTTGCTTTCCCTATCTCCCCACATGGCCACCATCATGTATGTGTGTGTGTGTGTCTGTTCACACCGTGAAAGTACCAGAGTGAATAGGGTGTTTTCAGTGGGTATTGACAAGCCCTCCTCTCTAATTAGGTAGCTGTCCTAGACAGACACTAGCCGCGCTCAAGCATCTCCTGTTGAGACGCTCGTCCCCTTTGTGGTCCAAACAGTAGGAAGGAACTCGTCTGACGTGCGTGAAGAAGCTGTTTGTTCAAGAACTCAAACATCTCTCTTAACCCCCCCACCCCCACCCCCACCTCCTCTCCCTCCCTCCCTCCCGCCCCTTCTTCTTCTTCTCACATGGCTACAGATGGACAACAACAAAGGCTGGAACGGACAAAAGGCGCCTTTTACCGAACCGACAAGCAACAGTGAGTATCCGCACGTCTCTGCCGTTGTCCTTGCCTGTCCCATTCTCCGTCCGTCCACCCCTCCCTCTGTCCCGCAGGTGATTCAAGTGGCGGAGATGGCCTGCCGTTTAATCTCAGTGACTGGTCAATGGGCGACTGACTGTCAGCTTAATCGGCCATGCGTCCTCGTGGGGAGCCGCTCCTTTCACCCAGGCTTACAGGCCAGCCAGGGGGGAGGGACCCCCAGGGAGGCCCCCCCGCTGCCTTCCTGTGCATAGACCTAGGCTTTCACTCGGGATTAACGCGCACGCAGCCCGCACACGCACAACACACTCGGTCACTTATATACACGGACGTAGACACACATGCGCACACACACACACACACACACACACACACACACACACACACACACAACACACAACACACAACACACACACACTCATACCCATATGGTGATGAGTCTAAATATGCATGTATGATCTGATATGATGCCTTCCTTTTTTTAATCAATTTGATTTATATATTAGAAATGAATAATAACGAACAAGTGGCTTACAAATGT
Organism: Electrona antarctica; assembly: GCF_951216825.1. Lineage (NCBI taxonomy): Eukaryota > Metazoa > Chordata > Actinopteri > Myctophiformes > Myctophidae > Electrona > Electrona antarctica. The sequence goes on along the minus strand of NC_136801.1, from coordinate 7,304,611 downwards.
TATACCAACTACATAAATGGATGGATTGATTTAATCTATGGTATATTTATAGAGCGTCGCAGTCCCGCCCCCTTTCATGACGACGCCAGGCCCAGGAAATGATTCCCAGTGCATTTTTCCCATAGACATTTCACAAAGTATTTATTTAAAGACGGTTACGCCGCGGACAAAGCCAACTCGAGTCGTGACAAATCATGACGACAAACGCAATAAAATAATTACAAAGAAGAAAAACAACAAAAAAAGTGTTTGAAACTGCCGTTTTTTTCTTCTTTCTAATTCTGGCCCAAAAAATTGTGTTTGTTGTCATGATTTGCCACGACTCGAGTTGGCTTTGTACGAGGCTTAAAAGGTCTTTAAATAAATACTTTTTGAAAAGTCTATGAGGAAAATGAACAGGGAATCATTTCCTGGGCCCTGGTAGGGGGCGGGACTGCGACGCTCTATTATGGAGAGAATTACATTCAGCTTTAGAGGTCAAGTGGAAGTCTTCAAAGACAACTGGTTTAGATGGATTTCTCAGTTAAATCTGTTTAGCCTGTAGAAGTGGATGCACCTGTTGGAGGTACTTGTACAGTGATCATCAATATCTATCGAAGAGAGGCAGACATCTCCCCTTGTGTGTATTTGTATGTATTATTGTCTTGTGTTGTTTTGTTTTTGTTGTATGTATTGTCTTAGTCTTTTCGTTTTCATGTACAGTATGTTTGATTAAAATTATATAAAAAGTAAAAGAAATTAATAATAACGATAATTAATGATAAAGAAAGAAAACACATAAAAAAGCTAAATAGATAATACCAAATAAATACACATTTGATTAAAGTAAATAAAAAATAAAATAAAAGGGTAAATAAAATAAACATACACCAATCAAAAAAATAACGGCCACGGCCATTTATCCACAAGTAAAATCTAGACCAGCTTGCTGTACAAGCAGGTAGAAATGAAATCAAGCTGACAGCTTATTTCCTCTCTGGTCCTTGAGGATGTATGGTTGTGTTCCCTTCCGTTCTGCCTGGGCGTCAAATCAGAACCTAGAGACACTGTGTAAACAATGTAAATGTACTGATGAATGAATGAGTGGATGCTTGTGAGTGATGGAGTGCAAGTGAGTGTGCAGGGGTGAGTGAGCAGGGGTGAGTGTGCAGGGGTGAGTGTGCAGGGGTGAGTGTGCAGGGGTGAGTGTGCAGGGGTGAGTGTGCAGGGGTGCGCATTTTAAGTCTCTGTGCAACTGTGTGGGTGTGCCTACCACACCAGGGGAGAGAGAAGACTAAAGGAGAAATACAATGCATTATAACAAAATACAATAATAAATACATTTAACCCATTTAGGCCTGACGTCGAAATAAAAAAAAAGTCCTCTGAAAGAATATATATTCAAAGATTTGTGCCGCATTTTCACGATTTTTCAAAAATAGCAGACCTACAAGCTCGTAGCGCGCCACTCGGTGGCGCGCTATGAGCTTGTAGATCTGCTATTTTTCTATAGCTAAAGTATAACATAATGCTTAGTTAAAACACCAAAAGGGGTTTCCGTCCAAAATTAGTTAAATGAACATAACTCAAAATCTAACATTATAAATACTCAGTAGTATATACCATATACATACAGTATATGATTAATATCAGTTTCATATGCGTGAGTACTGTATGTGAGACAATGTACAATTTGGAGTAGATGGCTAACTAATAACTATACAAGTGATTCTGATAGTAATTGCATGAAATTACATATGAGCTGTATATATATATATATATATAGTACATATAATATATGGAGATGTCCAGAGCCCGGGCACAGTGGGCAGGGGGCCCTGTCCAGAGCCCGGGCACAGTGGGCAGGGGCTCTGTCCAGAGCCCGGGCACAGTGGGCAGGGGCCCTGTCCAGAGCCTGGGCACAGTGTGCAGGGGCCCTGTCCAGAGCCTGGGCACAGTGGACAGGGGCCCTGTCCAGAGCCTGGGCACAGTGGGCAGGGGCCCTGTCCAGAGCCTGGGCACAGTGGGCAGGGGCCCTGTCCAGAGCCCGGGCACAGTGGGCAGGGGCCCTGTCCAGAGCCTGGGCACAGTGGGCAGGGGCCCTGTCCAGAGCCCGGGCACAGTGGGCAGGGGCTCTGTCCATAGCCCGGGCACAGTGGGCAGGGGCCCTGTCCAGAGCCTGGGCACAGTGTGCAGGGGCCCTGTCCAGAGCCTGGGCACAGTGGACAGGGGCCCTGTCCAGAGCCTGGGCACAGTGGGCAGGGGCCCTGTCCAGAGCCTGGGCACAGTGGGCAGGGGCCCTGTCCAGAGCCCGGGCAGAGGTTTTTGTGCTGGTTCTGGACAACCGGCGATCCTGGTCACTGCACTCCCTGTTATGTGGTGGTGTGGAACACGTGTGTCAAATTTGAAGTCGGAGGGGAAAGCGGTTCTCGAGTTATGTGGATTACAGACATACATACACATGTACGTACACACAGAGACACTTATATTAAGAAGTAAGCATTGCCGAGCCATGAGGCCCATAGGGCAGGAACCTGTTTCTGTAGTATGAGAGCTTGATGTGGAAGTACACCCACTGGACATGCCGCTAGTATGTCGCAGGGACATACTTAGTGATGCTTAGTGGACCCGAGGCGGGGTTGGCGAACGGGCCTTTCTGTGTGGAGTTTGCATGTTCTCCCCGTGTCCCCTAGGGTAGGTACCCTCACAAAAAACATGCAGTAATCCTGGTGTCTAAACTGCCTCCCCCTGTCCAGCCGGGGCGCCTGATGGAGGGGAAAGAAACTGGTTGGAATAACGTGTTCCTTCCATGCGCTACGTCCAACCAGGGAAACTCCCCCCTGTCAGGTGTAAAGGAGCAACTTGGACACTCAGGCATGAAGGAAGCATGAGTTCAAGTCCGTTGCTCTCCCCATGTCCCCCATATATGGGGACTAGGTTGGCGGAGGGGGTGTAGAGCCCAGGATCACATTAGATCATTGACACAGGGGTGAAAAATGGGTTACAAAATCGTGGGATAAAAATTAGAAAAAAAAAAAAAAAGTGATGCTTAGTGGAACATTGAGAGAGAGAGATTTTATGAGCCCCATCAGTTGTCTCATTTGAGTAACAAATACCCACTCCAGACAAAGACAATGTTTTATTGTAGAACTTTGTGTGAGAAATAAACGAAAAAAACACGAAGGGACATTTAGAACATGATAACTGAGGGTATTTGACAAGCGATTCCATCACAAACAACCAACCCTTGACTGAGAAGTGCCTGAACACAGTTTGGTAGGAAACAGCTTCTCTTTGTGAAGTGCTGCCATTCTAAAGTGTACCGTGTGGTCCACAATCAAAATTAAATGCCCTTAACCCATCCATCCATCTTCAACCGCTTATCCGTAGTCGGGTCGCGCGGGCAACAGCTCCACCAGAGTGCTCCAGACTTCCCTCTCCAGAGCAACATTAGTGACTTCCTCCTGGGGGATTCCGAGACGTTCCAAGGCCAGTGAGTCGATGTGTTTCCTCCAAATGCGCCTTGGTCTGCCCCGGGGTCTCCTCCCAGTGGGACGTGCGTCGAGGACCTCCCTAGGGATGCGCCCGAGAGGCATCCTAACCAGATGCCCGAACCACCTCAGCTGACTCCTTTCCAGGCGAAGGAGCAGCGGTTCTACTCCGAGTCTCTCTCGTGTGACTGAACTTCTCACCCTATCTCTAAGGGAGATGCCAGCCACCCGTCGAAGAAAACTCATTTCGGCCGCTTGTATTCGCCCTTAACCCCACAGAGCTATTTGAGACGCAGCATTCTTTATTTTCATCATTTCGCCACTGTAACGGCCACAATCTCGCAGATCTTGGGAATTTGGCCTCGACAGGCTTTTCCGTCTGTTCGCTTAAAGTTAATTCTGTGTTCTCTGTGAGTATTACACCTAAATGAACTTTGAAAGTACGCACTAATCCCACGATGAAGGTGAGTCTTAAGCAGACTTTTATCATCCTCGCCATGACTAAGCTTAATTCGTGGCCCAGCTTGATGAAATGACACACTGTGAGGCGTTGCCAAACTCTCTCTCCTTCTGTCTCTCTCATTCGACACAGGCGACGTGAATAACACATTTTGGAAAGAACTTTAGTGGACAAATAAAATAGTCCGATAGATGTGGAGCGGCACGGAGAGAAAAAAACAAAACCGATAGCCTTTATTAGATTTGAATGTACTGTCGTCACTCCTATCTAATGGTGGTGCTTTGGCAGAACGACGTAAATCCTACACACACACTATCCAGCTACAGTCTGGAAAGTGGAATGGATGTTTCAACTTTCCCATGTTGAAAAGTACAAAGCAGACATTAATGACTGGGAACAATTTCTCTGTGCATGTTGTTCATGTATCCAGATGAGGAAAAAAGAGCACACGCCACAACCACTCAACTTATATAGTGCTCATAAAAGTCATTTACACAGTTTTTGGAAGATAGATCATTAAATTTACGTGCATGGATATATTGCCATTAGTTTTGGATAAACTGTTTTAGAGGTCATGGTTGCTATGGTAGCCCAGGCTCTAGTCGTTGCCCCATGTCTCTTGAGCAGAGGCCCCTGGGAAACGAAGTCTTCCTTATTTGGTGATAATTGTTCCCACTGTTGGCTTAGAGCGGCGCGCGTCTGGAGCGGGGCCATCCTCAGTCATAGTGTCTCTCCCTCCCTGCGCGAAGCCTAACTATCTGCTAATTACCTCTTTAAACAAACCACACAACGCTCACACAGCTGCTAATGTCCAAATAATGCTTTTTGCGTAAACACCATTTACAGCTCGTTCAAGTTGTGTGTGTGTGTGTGTGTGTGTGTGTGTGTGTGTGTGTGTGTGTGTGTGTGTGTGTGTGTGTGTGTGTGTGTGTGTGTGTGTGTGTGTGTGTGTGTGTGTGTGTGTGTGTGTGTGTGTGTGTGTGTGTGTGTGTGTGTGTGTGTGTGTGTGTGTGTGTGTGTGTGTGTGTGTGTTCATGTGGGTGTGTTTATGCACATGTGGTTTCATCGACATGAGTGAATGCAAGATGCTTTTGTTTAACCTATTATTACGTTCCATGAACAGAATTTGAATGAAAATCCAAAGATATACAACGTATGCTGCACAAATAAGCCGTGTCATTAGCCTGTGATCTGAGCATGATGAAGAGGTGGTGCTCGTGAAACAATGTTTATTGTAGCCTTATGCTAATTTGTCACACAGACAAAGCGAAGTAGTGGAGACTGGCATCTCCAATTCATGAACATGACAGTCGACTGGGATGAGGTGTTTATCATATTCATGGAAAAAAAGCTCTTGGAACTTAAGTAAGGTGTTCTGTGCTATTCTCTCCTCTGCCCTTGCCTCCGTCTGCACATGCATGCATGCAGTGCACCGACAACGCTAGTGAAATGACGCCTCTTTTGTACATTGGAGTGAATCTGTCCTCTACCTTGTCTGGAGCTGTGGGAGAGGAGAGGGTCACAGCGCTGTGGCAAATGGAGCAGCACAGAGACGAAGGGAAGAGAGAGGGTGGAAAACAGAAAGAACAGGGTGGGAAAAAAAGGGAATAAGAAGAGAGTGATTTTTCTCTCCTCTGTTCCCATGGGTATTTCAGCAGGGCTTTTCAGTTGAGTTGCCACATTTCATTTCCTGCTGTGCATGTCTGTCTGTTCGTGTGTGTGTGTGTGTGTGTGTGTGTGTGTGTGTGTGTGTGTGTGTGTGTGTGTGTGTGTGTGTGTGTGTGTGTGTGTGTGTGTGTGTGTGTGTGTGTGTGTGTGTGTGTGTGTGTGTGTGTGTGTGTGTGTGTGTGTGTGTGTGTGTGTGTGTGTGTGTGTGTCCATGCAGTGTGTGTGAAGTATGTGAAGGTCTTGCTCCATAGTGGTGATTTATAGCGTTGGGCTCCGGCCCTATCTGTTTTCGATCAGACTCATGCTCAGGCTCTGGCCTCCCTCCAGCGCCTCCCCTGGCCCACCGGACCCCAAGTCTGGGTGGGACCCCTGGAAACTGGCTGGATCCAGCACTATATGGATACACACTGATTTCAAACTCGCTCTACCTCTCCCTCTCCCTCTCCCCCCCTCTCTCTCTCTCTCTCTCTCTCTCTCTCTCTCTCTCTCTCTCTCTCTCTCTCTCTCTCTCTCTCTCTCTCTCTCTCTCTCCAGCTTAGTCCAACTCAATGCTCATGATCTCGTGCAAACATGCAAACATTCTCTCACACACATGCACTCACCCTCACTTAACTTAGGCAGACAGAAACACACACTCACATGGATTACATTGACTGCACCCCCCACCCCACTCCACCCCCACACACACACACACACACACACACACACACACACACACAGAAATGGCTGATGTCATGTTGGCTAACACCTTAAAGTTTTTACGACGCAGTGTGTTCAGAGCGCAGCAGGCCTGCAAGCTTTAGTTGTAATTCAAATGAAAGTTGTCGTCGAGTGATTGGGAGAAAAGAGGGAGAGGAGAGAGAGAGTTCCTAGCAGTTGTGTCATTGCTGGCGTGTTGTTGGTACTTTGTTGTATTTTATTATGAAGTAATCTCGTGGACGTGGTGTGAGCACTGTTTCCTTCAACATATCAACTGTTGCCCTGGAACAACTTGCAACCTTTATTGTTCGTTTAAGGAAATACTGTCCGCAGGTTCCCAGAAATGTGAGACTAGACGGTGTAGAGCAGTGTCCCGCCCCCACACCCGTGTTTCACTATACGCTGAACTGTGCTAAAGTCGTGTTTGTTCTCGGAGTGTGTGTGTGCGTGCGTGCGTGCGTGTGTGTGCGTGCGTGCGTGCGTGCGTGCGTGCGTGCGTGCGTGTGTGTACGTGCGAGCATGCGTGCGTGTGCGTGTGTGTACGTGCGAGCATGCGTGCGTGTGCGCGTGCGTGCGAGAGAGATTCTCATTCAAACAGGAAGTGGCCTGTCAGTCATGCGCTCACTCCAAGCGCTCTCTTCCAGCTGTTGGTCCACGCACACACACACACATGCACGCACGCACACACACACACACGCACACACAGCTGCTCTTCCTGTCTCTGGTGACCTTGGCAGGGCTTGGTGGTTCTGCATGGTTTTCACATCCACTCATCCCCACCTCCTCCTCCTCCATCAGAACTGGCTCCCAGTCCTTTTCCGTCCTCCTCTCCTCTCCTCTCCTCCTCCTCCGTCCAGACCACAGGGCGATGAAAGCGCCGGACCTCAACCACAGCGCTTCCTCCTTCCACCTGTCATGAGCGTTTCAGATCAGCGGGTCTCGGAGCGGAGGAAGCCAACATAAACTTAATGAGATTTAGCCGATGGGTCTGGACGTCGAACACGGCTCTGGAGAGCTGTTCGGTCCAGTTCGCCAGGAGCTCTGCGCTCCTGGATCCATCCCGTTCTGACGCAGGCGTCCAGCCAGCCAGCCAGCCAGACAATCAGACAGTCAGACAGACACTGAGGTTTCGCTCGCCCTCACAGATCCCCATATCCTCCTCGACAGTCTCTGGAGCACACGCCCGGCCACTGGAAACATCCTGAGAGCAGAGGAGTCGGTCTGATAAACGTGCGATGAAAGCAACCTGTTTGCAATTGAGACTCTGCTGTTGAAAGGAGCATTATGGCTTTATCAGGATCCCAGTTTGCTGACACCAAGACTTCTCCTGATTCAAGGAAGATGAAGTCACTGCTCCTCTGATATTGGGGTGTGTGCGTGCGAACAAGCGAGCGTGCGTGCGTGCGTGCGTGCGTGCGTGCGTGCGTGCGTGCGTATGCGTGCGGCATACATGTGTGTGTGCGTAGGACAGAAAGAGGCTGTGTGTGCATTTCCCAGCAGACACTTTGATAGTGCTTGGAACTGCCAGACCACATGAAACTGTCATCTACGTTTGGTGATGGAATGCCAGCTTAGGAGCCAATATGTGCTCGCTCGCACACACACACAAAAAATACCCACACTTTTGACTTCCTGTGGTACTGACTGACGGTGGAATGTGTTTGCATGTCATTTTCACAGGTAATGATCAATGGGGCTCTAATGATTCATTTCTCTCTCTCTCTCCTTCCAGCCCAGAAGGGTCTGCTCCACCTCAGCCCGGACGTGTACCAGGAGATGGAGGCCAGCAGGAAGCAGGGCGGAGGTGGAGGCGGTGGGGCCCTGGGCCCCGGAGGAGGCCCCGGCTACCTGAACCCCCAAAACGACATGGGGCCGTGCTCCTCCGCCCCGCTGCCCCCGGGACACACCCCGTACTACGGCGGCGGCGGCGGTTCCTCCGCCTCCCCCTCGACCAACCCCACGGCGGCCATGGCCCGCGAGCTGCTGCTGAACGGCCAGGCCTCGGCGGGCGACGCCACCGCCCTGGGGGGGCTGAAGGGGAAGGGCGGCCCTCCCTGCGGCGGCGCGGTGCAGCCCGCGCAGCAGCTGGACTACCTGGCCCGCATCCAGGGCTTCCAGGTGAGCCTCCGGTATTCATATAGACCACTCATAATAGAGGGTATGCGCGTGACATCATCATCATGCCCGGAAGTTATGCAGGAACGCCTACTGAGTGACAAAAAACTACTTTCTGGCCTCGACAGCCCATACATCCACACAGAAAAGTCCTATTTGATTGAATGAAATGACTTTAAACAACATTAAATTCACTTTGTCACTCACTTTGCAAGTCGATTTGTCACTCGATCTACCATTCACTTTATGCATGCGCATACCCTCTATTGGTTAAATCAGTGGTTCTCAAACCTCCAAAATGTTTAGGTGTTGTTTGGCCCCCCATCTGATTTCGAAAAAAAAGGAAATATGCTGATCGTACATCTGCTATTTTTGAATAGCAATATGAAATTGGGTTCAAGTGGTTAAACTGTTACTCATTTTGTTGGGGACCCCCAGGAGGGGGGGGGGGGGGGGGGGCAATGGGTACCCCACTTTGAGAACCACTGTTCTAAATACACATTGCATGCTAACATACCTAGTGTCTGGTTAGAGAAACATGGGCAGAATGGAGTAGAAGAGAGGGGCCGCTGTATACAGTGTACCATAACACCATAATAAGTGTGCTTGGTGGTGGTTTGGTAACGAACCCTATCCACGTTCTGTTCCCCACTATGGACGCAATTGGCGCTTGGGATGTATCGCTGACACTGAATCACACACAGGTGCTTCTGTCATTACTAGACTGGACACACACACACACACACAGTGTACTGTATGTTCTTAGTGGGCTCGTTCTTTTACCTGTGTGTGTGTGTGCGTGTGCGTGTGCGTGCGCGTGCGCGTGCACGTGCGTGCCCGCGTGTGTGTGCGTGTGTGCGTGCGTGCGCGTGTGCGTGTGTGTGTGTTCGTCAGTCAGTGTGCACTGCACATACCAGTATTAATACCAGTGCCTGTTCATTTAAGCTGCAGATGCTTTTTATCAGCTCCAGTGAAAACATTTTATCTTAACCTGCTGAGGAGCTCCTTTGAAAGGCCTTTGTTATTGCTCAGAGCCTTCCTGTGTGTTGGTAACCTGAGAGAGATCACTGCAGCCTGGCCAAGCCCAAACACACACACACACACACACACACACACACACACACACACACACACACACAGTCACACACACACACACACACACACACACACACACACACACACACACACACACACACACACACACACA
>NC_136801.1:7104992-7287492 GCF_951216825.1 Electrona antarctica | reverse complement strand
ACACACACACAGGCATCGTGTATTATTATTATTATTATTATAAAAGCAGATCAAAAAGATCAAAAAGCGTCACACCTGCAACACTTAGTGAGCTTGTAGATCAGCTTTTTTTATGTGTGCCGCACAACTTAAGTTTAAAGTACAGAAAACCCTACCCTCAATGCCTTAATCCCAACCCTAAAAACCTAACTCTATAAGGACCAAGAAAAGAGTCCTCATAATATCTATGTCTATACGCATGGGGGCAGTTGGTCCTCACAAGTATAGTACTGCACACACACACACACACACACACACACACACACACACACACACACACACACACACACACACACTAACACACACACACACACACACACACTAACACACACACTCTGGAGGAGTGAAAGGTATATTAACAAAGTTCTTAAAACACTCTTGACCCCTGGACTCTCTCCGCTCAAGTGGCCTAGCGTGGAACCTCTAATTGCTTCACACTAACAATGGGAGCCTTCCTATAGCCCCAGAGGGCTTGTTTACACACGGTCAGGTTGGTGTTATTAACATGCTATCTTGCTCTCCACACCCTTTACTCGGCCCTGACTGGTTCCCTATAATATTAACCCATTTTGACCTGAGATCAGATTCTATATTAATGTCTTCTATATCCTGACAGTTTTCTGAAAAAGCTATGTTTCTATGTCATGTCGTTCTTTGATTTTTCAAAATTATGAGCTTGTAGATCTGCTATTTTTCAATGGCTAAAGCATAACATAATGCTAACACCAAAAGCGGTTCCCGCCCAAAATGGGTTAACCAGAACTGTGCTTCGCGGATAAGGCTGAGTATACCCCAAAACTATGTTTCGTTTTCAATTAAACCTATACTGTATGTGACATAATTTAATCTAATCTAATGTACACACAGTACTTTTCCTGTCAGGACTTGGAGGATGCATGCGCTTATCTCTTTTTTTCTTTTTTTACGTCTGCAACCCCTGCCATCACAATGTGTAGGTGTGCATGCCATGCATGTGGTAGAGTATGTATCTAAACGGTGATTTACACTACAGATGACATGGACGCCACAAATTACATTGGACAAACCAGATGCGCTGGTTGAGCGTTATTTAAACACCTGTCCACCGGAGGCACAATACATTGACTGTGTAACAAAATCAACATATCTGTACATAATCCTTGCAATAACATGGAGCAGCGGGCGCCCGCTGGCCAAGTGGTCCAGGCGCCATGCCACATACAATATAGGCTCTGGCCTGACAGCGCGTCGCGTGTTTGAGTCCCGTTCATGACGACGATTTGCTGCATGTCTCTCCCTTCTCTCTCTCCGTCTTTCCTGTCAATCTTCACTTGATACTATCAATAAAGGCTCAAAAGCCAAAAACAAATCTTAAAGGGTGCATCGTGTCTCACGTCTCTCTCAAATAGCCCATATCTACAAGCTTGTGGATCTGCTATTTTCGTACTGCGAGACACACAACCGGCACGCCAACTAAATATAAATCAGGCTTAAAAGTCACACGCCTGAGTGAAGTGCGTTGCGATCGTGCTTTTCATTCCGTGCGTGTTTGTTCCTCCTGGAGGATGAAGAGGAGCATCTGAGGAAGAGCCCTCCAGCTCCACAGAGCCGGGAGGTCAGCGGGCGTTCCGCATTAGTGCCGCCAATCAATCGCTAGGCCTTGCGTAACTCTCTTTTCTCCTTTGTCTCATGAGAGAAGTGGATTAGGGGCTGCTTTAGACCTGGGATGATTAGTTAGGCCTGTTTAGAATGCATGGCACAAAGCAAAGCATACACATGCACGTCGTCTCTGGCTGCTGGCTAAAAACCTGTGCATGTCCAAAAGCCTTACTTTTCCAATGGATCCAAAGTATAGTAGATGTTATTTAGTCACAAGCTCTTGTTTATACTTTTCCTTGGTTCAATATTCATAAACCAAGAACCTTAACCCATTTTGACCTGAGATCAGATTCTAAAAATGTCTTCTACATCCTGACAGTTTTCTGAAAAAGCTGTGTCTCTATGTCAGTCGTTCTTCGATTTTTCAAAAATAGCAGACCTGAGTGGCGCGCTATGAGCTTGTAGATCTGCTATTTTTCAATAGCTAAAGCATAACATAATGCTAACACCAAAAGGGGTTCCCGCCCAAAATGGGTTAATAAACCATAGAAACACTTACCCACTTTTACTTTCAAATTCTTTCAAAAGTAACAAAAATCGTAATGTTTTTGCTACTTTTGCATGACACGCTTGTATGACAAAGTAGGGCATTCATTTACAAAACAAAATAAAAAAATCATCCACAGATAAATGGAAGATTCAAGGTTTCTGCCCAACGATATGCATGAAAATGAATGACATAATTGCGGGAAATGCAGCAATTTTGTATAACTCTGAGCTAAATCACACAATGCTGAACGCTGCTGCTTCCAGGTCAGGTAAATCCCAGAATTATATTCAGCCACTTGCCCTATTTTAGCAGCCAACAGGATTGGTAGAACAGAACAGGACATCTAGTGGCTTGCCAGTTACCTGTCACACTGACCAGGCTGTTTTCTGGTGGTTTACCATCTTAACAAAGGCATTTAGCAGACACTCTTATCCAGAGCGACTTACATTAACAAAGGCATTTAGCAGACACTCTTATCCAGAGCGACTTACATTAACAAAGGCATTTAGCAGACACTCTTATCCAGAGCGACTTACAATAAGCAAGGCAAATACAACAAATGCAGACAGACACAGTTTTCCGCCCCACGAAGGGAGGGACCTTCCGATGAAGGGGAGGGACTTTCGCCCTTTAGTTTTAGACCGCGCCGGTTGGGCGCTGTCTCAAACGAACTTGAGCCACGTGAGACACGAGCTAAAGCGAGCGAGTTGTCGTGTCGAACGTTGCGAAGTCACTAGTTGAGAAACAGTGAACTGAATGACCTGGTGAACTATGATGACCGTCCATCTATTATACATTTGAAAACATGTGCCCAAAAGCACGCACAGGAACAAAAGGCACCAGCTACTACGTCACTGACACGCTGCAACACGCTGCAACACACACTGCAACAACACACTAACACGTCACACACTTACCCTCCGCGTCGTTGGTTCCCTATCTCCTCATGTCGCGCCGCACGGCCACACTCGACACCAGCCGCGTAAAAATTGTCATCGCACTGCCACTAAAGCCGGCTCCCGTCCACACTCGCAAACAATATCAATATCAATAATAACCACAAACACGCCACAAGCACCGACACCCCCGCCTAATTTGTTGCCACGTCTATGAAAACAAGCACAAAAAAAATGCCATTCAACACGCTACTTACACACACTACCACTCGCTTACAATACGCGGACCTGGCAACACTACATTCCCTCTCCCATTGGCTCACAGCCCACCACGTGACCCACACAGGGAGGGAGACGATTGCGTGATGCTTCTATGTACAGGATTCTATAGGTCACCACTTTTGGTGTGACACACACACGGCTTCTGTTTACTAGAAGAAGAAGAACTACACAGCGCACACTCTGATTCTAACTTGGACACTTACCATAATGCTAACACGACCGCGTCGACACCTGGCGTGGTACAAGCGGGACAAACCCAGGCGCATATATGGATACCAACAACAACACTACACGCACACGCGCGCGCTGCAACAACAAACAGCTACGTACAGTGTGTGTGTGCGTGCGTGCGTGCGTGCGCGGGGGGGGGAATTTGGATCGCCTCGCGATGCCGCGACAATGGCACTACACTACACAGGGCTCGCCAGTGCCACTACGTACTCGCATTTGCGACTTACAATATCACCGTGCGAATTGTAACATTCACTTTGTAGCACCGCTGCGACTACACAATCCAAACTACTTTAGAGCTACACGTTGCGCCGTTTACATCCACAACAATGTGTCACTCTCTCGGTTCTGCACCGCTGCTGGAGAAGTATAGCACGGTCGAAGGCAGCGCAACTACTCCCCCCCCCCCCCCACACACACACACACACACACACACCAGAGAGGGAGGAGAGAGAAGAGAGCGAGAGAGAGACAGAGCACACACGTCTTCACGTAGGAACACAGATAGACAAAGACAGCGCTTTCCAGTCCTTACCTTTTCTCTCACATTGTTTTCTTAGCTTTGTGACTGACCAATGAGAAGCAGATTGTATTGTCTGCAAAGCAACTATGTGTCTGTCACAAATAAAAGTTCTGTCCTGCAAGCCCATGTCATGTCAACACAGACAAGGCAGCTGTGCGCGCGGTGACTCCTGCAAATTACACTGACCCAATATTATTTTGTACAACCTAGCAAAGCATAACATATGATGGTTTGGAGAATAGGCTGGTCTCTCTTTTTACAAGACATACGCCATTGCATACAGGTTCTCAACCTTTTTAATTTCAAGGACCCCCATAACTCTGACAGTAAAACCAAATGGACCCATAAGAGTCCCATTTGATTCCATTTGTACAGTATCAGAGTTAAAAGTTATAAAACAGTCCATTTGGTTCCATTTGTACACTCTCAGAGTTACACACCTGTAGGGTCCACTTGGTTCCATTTGTACACTCTCAGAGTTACAGACCTATAATGGGTCCATTTGGAACCCCCTCAAGGAACCATGAGGGTCCCTGGATCACACCTTTGAGAGCCACTGCTTTCAAAAAATACATAACTAATATAGAGCATATTTGATCAATTTAATGTTAGGCTACAGATTATTTTGACATCTGAATTTAACAGAACCGCCCACGCACGACACATGCACATGCACGACGTGCACGCGCATGTCCACATCCACATGCACGCGCGCATGTGTCCTCTTTTTGCTCATTCAGAATATGGTATGCCTACACACTTAAAATAATGCAAACACGCAAATTGCGCAAACGACTGCATCGACACCTGGCGTGGAACAAACGGGACCAACCGAGGCGCATATATGGATAAGAACAACAACACTACACGCGCGCGCGCGCACGCGCTGCAACACAAAACAGCTGCATAAAACGCGTGTCACTGTGGACTTCTGTATCTGTGGACTTCTGTATCGCAACGCGGGGCAACGCAACTCTGGGATGAGCGGGCCGAAGGCCCGCGAAATTCTAGTGTATTTACGGACAAGTTTGAGGTCAAGAAAAGAAAAGAAAAGAAAGAAAAAACTGAAAAATGGAGTTGGAATCTCAAGAGGGGGAAGTGCACCGGATTGTCTGGTTGAGTCATTATTAGGACATTAGTAGTAGTCATCAAATGGGCCATTGGTTGAGAAACAGTGGGATGTATACACATGGGATGCAGAGCAAGTGTTAGAAAAGCACTAATCTTAGCCCATATCCCCACCCAATACAACAGTGGTCCCCAGGTTGATTCTAAGTCAGGGTCATGGTCCCTCATTCACAATCAGTTGAAAACCCCTGGTCTACTCTAGACAATGCACTGTTAAAAACAATACTAGTTGTAACCAACCTTTTCAAGCCCAAGAGCCCATTTTATTCCCAATTGTAAGCCATGATCTACCACTAAAATAGGCTATGTTTAAAAAAAACACTTTTTGCGATTTCTGACAGGCTCAATGCAGGTGCACACATCCACACAAAGCCTATAGTTTAAATAAGAATAAATACTGATGGTTATATAATCAATGTCAAAATATTAAGACAAATGTATTTTTCCATAGTCAGAGTAGAGTAGTCACTGCTGTGTAGGTATAGTAGTGAGTGAGAGGCTGTTTAGTGTTTAGATCTGTGGGTTTTTATACCGTAGTTCTGTTCTGATATGCATGACTATTGTGCACAAGTAGCTCCCGGCAGGCAGTCACTGTCAGTCTGACACCCACTCACTCCGGGATCTACTTGAATGGCTCGTGCGAGCTACTGGTAGCTCCCGAACCCCTGGTCGGTTACCTCTTATCTATCTATCTATCTATCTATACGTTATAGGAAAGCAGGTAATCCGTTAATTTATCATCTGGTTGGTTTGTGTTGAAAGTGTCCTTCCCAAGTGGAACATCTGCACCAGAGTAGTATAAAAGAGAGTAATGACACTCCCGTTGACTCTCATTGTAACAATGGAATGCGGAAGTGCTCATTCTATCTCAATGGAATAGTTCCAGCCATAGGAGCAATGTTTGGAACTATCGCCCATAGGCACCCGCTTTGCGGCGAGATCAAAGCGTGTGTCTCTTACTACATTACGCTGATCTGCACATCATCTACCTGCTGTACCTACTGGTTCACAAAGCACTGAGTTTTGGACATGAGGTTTCCAACCTATGGCAGCAATAACTTAGTTTGTCAAGGCATTTTAGCCAATGGTTCTCAACGTGTGGTCCCGGGAGGGGTTCCAGGGGGTCCCCAGTGAAATTTGTTAATACGGCATCACAATCATCTTAAAAAATAGCAGATGTAGAGCTTGTAGATTTGAGCTTGACATATTGTAATGATGACAGAAGCTTATGGAAGTTTATTCCAATTCATTCCTTTTCCTTTTTTTGGTGGGGCTTTTGGTGGCGATGTGCACTGCCAAACTACAAGCATTTTGTTTTTGTATTTTGGTTATGTGCTCGGTATGCATAGTATAAGTTTGGGACAGGAGCGCTGACCAGTGATTTCATCCCGTTTCATGTGGGGCTGGTGTGTGTGCCAATCCGGTCATTTATGACCCAATGTGGAATCGTTGGCACGAATCGTTGTTGCAAAAAACAAACAAACACAAAAACATTTTATATAACACGTTTATATCACTCCTAAACATTTTGCCAAACATCACACACACTCCTATCCTCCTGGTGGAGACCTGTGCCCAGAAGGGCACTTTTTTCCAGTTTATAATCAATTCCCAGTGATGTTTCAGTGCACTGATGTAATTTTGGACACTTTTAATGCCAAATTGTTAAATATCCTGCCTTCATTGCATGTGTTTGATAATAACCACATTGTAAAAAAAAAAAAAAAAAAAAGAATGTCTCACCATGGCCTGGAGCGACAAAAAAAATATGAATGGCCTATTTCTCACCTAAAATGTTATCAGCAACTGTTTTGTTGAATTGTAAAGGTGAAATAGAGAAAGTTTCCAGACAAGCTGTCATTGTTCTTTTCTAAGCCCACATCCTCAAAACGCCAACAAACTGGCTACAAGTGAAAGCTACTTTGTTACACCTATCAACAATGTCGCTGTGAGATTGTGAGTGTAGGGTAACGTTATTGTTAACCCATCTTGACCTGAGATCAGATTCTAAAAATGTCTTCTACATCCTGACAGTTTTCTGAAAAAGCTATGTTTCTATGTCAGTCGTTCTGAAAAGGTGAGCTGGGACCTTGTCTAATCTCCATATTGTAGGCTAGTTTAACCAGAGCTTCTATTTTGAAGGAATCCCGGCACTGATTGTGTTAAAAAATCGGGAAAATGGCCCATCTAGTTCTCGATGTGTCAAGACGAAGTATAAAATGACGTGGTTAATCAATGTATTGATGTAAAAAACAAAACAGAAAAAAAATTATATGCTTCTCCATTATTCAATGAATCCAAAAAGTAATCGATAGAATGATCGCTAAGAAAATTGATACAGTAGTTGCAGCACCGAAAGATAGCCTGCTACTGTATATAACGCTGGCACAAAGACACACACGCACACACACACACACGCACACACCCCTCACATCGCAGTCACAAACTCTTGCCTATATCAATATTCCCATTATGTACAACATGGCTCTCATTGTCTCCCTTTGTGTGTACGTGCGACGTGCGTGTATGTGTGCTACGTGCACGACGTGCACACACATATGTGTGGGTGGGTGGGTGGGTGCGTGCGAACGTGTGTGAGCGTCTGTTTACACGTCTCTCCTCCAGTGCTGTTGGAGGGGCCTCACCCTCGGCTGGGGACCTGACAGCTTGCGATGGATGGAGCACGCTGGGCCCCGCTGCTCGGACGGCCTGATTACGCCATACATCAGCAGGCCCCTGACGGCCCCTGACCAACAGCCCTTTATCCAGCCTAAATGAACCAGCACACTGCTGGACAATACCACACAGCCACTGGACCTCAGCACCACTCGCACATATGGACTTACACACACACACAGTCACACATGCACATACACTCACGCGCACTCACACATTTGCCTACATACACGTATGCCTATGCGCGTGCACACACACGCACGCACACAGACTAAAAATAGCAGATCTACAAGCTTGTGGGGACATTTTCCCTTACAAGTACAGCAATACCAGTACACGCATTGATTATTTGATTGAATTCTTTTCAACATTTTGCAAACCATGCATAAATTACAATTACGCAAAGTGATACTAAAAGGATATCACAATCAAAGAAAAAAATACTTGACTGCTTATTTACATTGTGGTCTTGTTGTGTATTCAATTCATAATCAAGACATACAAGAAACATACAATACAAATCAGCAATACCAGGATGAATAACGGTTATATACCTATATAGTATGTACAGTACGTAGATACATACAGCATGCAGCAGGCATGCACAGTGCACACGCGGTCACACGCACATATGTCTGTTGCATGTAGCTTATAGTTGGCATCTGCCTGACCGTTAAAGAAAGATCTTGTATTTGGGGCCTCAACCCATTTTGGGCGGGAACCCCTTTTGTTGTTAGCATTATGTTATACTTTAACTATTGAAAAATAGCAGATCTACAAGCTCATAGCGTGCTACGAGCTTGTAGGTCTGCTATTTTTGAAAAATCGAAGAACGAATGACATAGAAACATAGCTTTTTCAGAAAACTGTCAGGATGTAGAAGACATTTTTAAGAATCTGTCCTATGTGAGAAATAGCCTAGTACTTTGTTTCATGATACCGGACAATTAGACTATTCACGCCCCTTACAAACCAAGCAACACTTCTCTCCTATATTTGGTCAAGCAAAGTGGTCTCTCTTAAACCACCCCCCCAGCCCCCCCCCCCTCTCTCTCTCTCCTTCTCTGTGGTTTGAAGCCCAGTGAATTTATGGGAGATTAACTTGTCAGAGAAGGCTTTTTCCATGGCTCACTTTACTGTGTTCATCATTCATACACATAACAGATAGCATTCCATGCTTTACCACGGTGGGCCCATCTCCTCATCACAGGTGTGTGTGTGTGTGTGTGTGTGTGGGGGGGGGGGGGGTGTCCATGTCCATGTCCTTTTTTTAACCAAGTAAAAATACTCTTTTCCATGCATGTGTGATTTTGTTTGAGCATGCTCAACAACGTGTGCGTGCGTGCGTGTGTGTGTGTGTGTGTGTGTGTGTGTGTGTGTGTGTGTGTGTGTGTGTGTGTGTGTGTGTGTGTTTTGATGCGTCTGCGTCTTTACGGGCAGACGTCCCATGTGTCTCGCAGGCCTCCTCAGCCCATTATGATCATAAGTCACTCTGTAGAGACTAGAGACACACCACTCACTCTGGAAGCTTTCAGTCACAGCTCATATACAGCCGTCTACACACAGTCACACACCGACAGGACCCACACACACACACACACACACACACACACACACCGACAGGAACCACACACACACACACACACACACACACAGACAGGAACCCCACACACACACACACACACACACGCACGCACGCACGCACACACACACACACACACACACACACATGAACCAATAAACTAACCTAAAAGCTATACCACAGAAGTGTGAATTAGGGACTTGGAGATTATTCTATCAATTATTTTTTAGATGAATCAACAAATCGATTGACATAGCACGAGTGACTAAGCCTAAGTCTCACATACACGCACGCACACACACACACACACACACACACACACACACACACGTTTGTATTAGTATACTTAGGAAGGAAGTATACTGTAGGACAGTGATTTTATGAATGCCAATTTCTTACTTTTTTGGCCATTTTTAGCCTAGCCTGAAAGTAGCATCCATTCTTTTCAAGGCATAGAGGGGCGGATTATAACTAGCGCTGGAAACTGATGCCAGCTCCCTATTGGTTCACTGACCTATGTGCCCGCCTCCCCTCGACCCCGCCCCCCTCCTTCTCCCCTCTCCGGTAGAACACAGCGGAGAACACTGACGTCACCAAAATTGGTGCGACAATTCCTGGGTCGTCCGCCCAGGGCTCTGGGCGGCCCCCAACGGGCCTAACTGTGTCGGCCCCTAAAAAGTACCATAATGTTAGGCCCGAAGCCCGATAAAGCCTGACAAAAAAACAAGAATACAATGGACAATGGATTACAATGGACTCGCCGAAATAAAGGATTTATGTAACTCACGTTAGGCTGTTAATGTTCCATTTCCATCATTCTAATCGATTCCATTTCCAGTGGTGGTGAGTAGCTCTGAAGTGAAGCAGTTAATTATGTCAAAGTATTGTCCCCGTTCGGTGTCCAAATAAAAAAGAACAAACATAGCCTACAAAGTTTACAAACCATCCACGCACCGCTCATCCAAACCATCCACGCACCGCTCATGTTTACAAACCATCCACGCACCGCTCATGGCGTGTCTCGACTCTCCACAGCTTACGGTCAGATCTGTTATTTTGGGCATATAACGAGGCACGCCGAGGGACGCGCGGTTATAATACTAAGCATTTTGGAAGTCAAATAGCCTGTAATAGCCTGCAGTGGACTGTAACATCGCGTGGTCATCATACACTTATGTTTAGCGTTTACAGAGTTATGTCATTTATGTGGATCGTTTGGTGAATGGTGATTAATGATTAGGTTATTCATCGCAGCCAGCTGGCTTTAACGAGATAGCTCAGTGCAACATGACGAACAGTGCCGTGCAACGGGGGTTTAGGCATAGTTTTACTGAGGTTAGGATTAGGAATAAGGTTAGGTTTAACCGTTTAAGCATAATTTACTTAGGTTACTTTAGGAATACCAGGCCGCGCAGTTCCGCGGGCTGTACGCCCAGGGCGAGTTGGTAAAGGGGCGACTCGTTTGGTATTCATACCTTGTGCTGACGCGACACTCGGCGTAACCCTGAAGCCGAAAACAACAGACCTACGTGTTACATGCATTGTTCACAACTGTGACATCAAAATGCATAGCCTGAACTGGAGCCAGCAAATGTACAATGTGCATTACTATACTTGTGAGGACGTCAACATTTTAGCCAAAGAATTGCTTTTTTGATGTGCAACACTGCCCTGTAACTCAGGCATAACTTCCACCCTGACCCCTAAACCCCTAAACCTCTCTAATCCTAATCCTAACCCCTTCCATGGGTTTTTTTCCTAATTGAAAGCCTAATTCCCAAAATCTGTTTTTACCATAAAAAAACATTTCTCTTATGTGGACCAGGAAAGTGGTTCTCACAATGTCTATTTCGCAAATGCTACTATGCTGGCTCTCACAAGTATAGTCACACACACATGCACGTACACACACACACACACACACACACACACACACACACACACACACACACACACACACACACACTGTGTGTGTAAAAGTCACATCATCAGAATGCATTTCTGTCATCCCTTCTCTATATCCACCTTTAATTTACGTTAAAGTGCCACATTGTCATACACAGTATGAATAATTTATGTTTTATTTATTTATGCATTTATGTTTCATGGTGACTTTTCTCATTATAGCTCTCTAAAGCAGATGGTACAGATACAGATACAGATACAGATGGAGTCAAAATCCCCTGTGTGTCAATGTAACCGCTAGTGTCAAAAATGGACCCATAAGGGTCCCTTTGGGTCCATTTTTGACACTCTCGGTGCTAAATGTACACTTGAGGATTTCACTGTGTTGATGTTCGCCACGTCTTTGACGAATAGGCCTCATTATCCTGGACAGGAAACAAGGCGATGACCAGGAGATGACCTGTCACCTGCTCGTTCAATGCATAGCTTTTTAGGAGGACCTTCAAAGGCATCTGCTCTGCTTCTCAAACTTTTGTTCCTTTAGACGACCCCCCAGTTTGATACGATAAGTTAATAGCTGTATTGATCCTGCTGGGGACAACAGTCAGTTGCCAAAGACAGTACAGCAGTTAAGAACAGATTACAGGGCAATGACTAAAGTACTGTAGGGAGCTAGAAAGACATCAGTCAAAGCAACACCATCACTAAGTTGGCCAAAAAAGAAAATGCATGTATACAGTATATAATGGCAACATACAACACACAACACGGTATACACCAGGGGTCCTCAACTAGAAATGCTGAAGGTCCACTAATCATTTTTGAAAAAGACTAAGGTCCGATCCCATGCCACGCAGCGCGGGCCACGCAGCGGCCAGCGGAGAGCGGGGCTCTATATTTTTTAGTACAGTCACACCAAGACAAGCTTATACAAATCGGATCCCCTTCCAACCAACCAATACTGGGGTGCAGAGTATGGAAATAAAATGTTTCACAAATATTCCCCTCCAAAAATTCACAGCAAATGAGAGGTATTGTGTTGAGGCACTTTTATTTTGTCAAGTTAATATGTTTTTTTTCTTAGTTTTTTTTGCCCAGGGTCCACAGAGAGGTGGTCCGCGGTCCGGTTGTGGACCCCGGTCCGCCTATTGGGGACCCCTGGTATACACCCTAGCATAGTGCAAGACAAAGTAACAGTACAAGAGAACACACAGAAGCATACAGTACCATACTGAACTGAACTGCTTGTTTCCTAGCAATCAGTCCACTCAGCGAGATGAGCGGCCGTCGTGCACCTTGTTATACTGTTCATAGCTAACGAAGCACAAAGGACTGTCTTCTCGGTCTATTGGTTTGTAAATCTATCATTGTCTCCGCCAGGCTGAAGGCATGGCAGAGACTATGTGTTGCACCCTGTCCGTCCGTCCGTGCGTGTGTCCGTCAGTCCGTCCGTTTGTCTGTCTGTGAGCAGCTAATCTCCGGCACCATTAGCCGACGCAGCGAAACTGCATGCACATTCCCTGGATGCCAGAGCAGAACCTCTGCCCCAATTTCTTTCTGATCAGCTTGTTATAGCGCCACATGTCGATTTGTGCAAAACACTACACCTACAGGTTTTTTCCAAACATCATGCAAATCGGTCATTAATTAAAACGGGTCTTTCAGATTATTCATATTCCATCCTGATCGGCTTCCAACGTTTGCAGGAACGCTCGTCCGTTTTTAACAATATGCCTCAAATAATGAACACGGCGTGTGACTTCTGTGAAGTACACTGAGTACAGACCCATAAGGGTTCCATTTGGACCCCAGTTGGTCCTCGGACCCAATGTTAAGAAGCAGCGTTAGATAGTTGAGTGGCGTGGAAGTGATCTAATGTACTTGTTTACGTTTTTATATGCTTTGTTGGTTTTCTCCACTTAAAGCACGGCTTATTGTGCAACCCTTGTTACACTTGAGGCTCTCTGCATCATTGGCTGTTCTCTCCTTTTGTTCTGCAAGTGCCATTTATTAAGGTGTCTGCAGCTGCAGCCCGGGCAAGAAGTAGGCCAGGCGAAACACCACAGCGAATGTACGTACGTGCACAATATGACACTCTTGGCCATATAGCGCACGCGCACAGCGAGAGCCAGTGAGAAGTAGGGCAGAAAGGCATGCAGCAGCAGTGTATTACCCAAGCCCTTGGATGTGAGGAGCAGATTGTCCCCTAGGACCATCATGTCATAACATGGTCTTGATTGCACAGCATTTAGGAATGCCTGCTGAGTTAACCTCTCCGTGATGAGGGGTCACCCATGATGTCACCCCACCGCAACCCCCCCCCCCCCCTCACACACACACACACACACACACACACACACACTTGCCATCTTGGAAGTGTGGGGAAAGTGGTCACAAATGCTCTTTTCTTTGATGGCAATAATACCCGCCTGCCGAGGTTTAGCTTCATCGGTTTTGTGCTCTCATGGACCAGTTTCGCAACACACACACACACACACACACACACACACACACACACACACACACACACACACACACACACACACTTGCCATCTTGGAAGTGTGGGGAAAGTGGTCACAAATGCTCTTTTGATGGCAATAATACCCGCCTAGCCGAGGTTTAGCTTAATGGGTTTTGTGCTCTCAATGTGGACCAGTTTCCTCAGGTGTTGTGTCTTCCTCCATGTCTCCCTCCAGGTCCAGTACACCGACGGGCAGAACGGCAAGGACTTTGTGACCTACCTGACCCTCTCCCCTGTGCAGATGACTTTCCATGGCACCGGGAGTACCCTCCAAGCCAGCCACGACCAGGTGAGGACCAAATGTCCCCATAAGTATAGTAGCATTTGATTATTGAGAGGAAAAGGAAAAAGATTCAGGTTAAGATTTGGCATTTAGAGCTATTTTGAATGCGTGCGTGCGTGCGTGCGTGCGTGCGTGCGTGCGTGCGTGTGTGTGTGTGTGTGTGTGTGTGCCCGGCTGCACGCACGCACAGGAGGACACTTGGGCTTAGATGAGAGAGAACATAGTCCCCACACACACACACACACCTCTATAGCCGCTGTTAGATTGATCAGTTCAGATTTTAGAAGAAACCACATCTGTGTTTAGGTTCAGCTTCCTCTGACAACATGGTGGTTCAGCCACCTGTAGTGTATATATGTACCATATTATGTGCGGGGAGTGGGGTGGGGTGCGGGCGGCGGTGGGGTGGGGGCGCCTTGTTGGCCGGGGTCTCGGCCTCTCATTAACGCGGTGGACTTGGCTCCGTGGCTTTATCATTAATCACCGTGGAAAGACCTCTCAGGACATCAAAAAAGGCGAGCTTGTCTTGGGGCTCCTGATAACAATCAGCCTTGTGCACTTCTCCCTGACAGGACTCCATTACATCTGCATTTCTCCCCCTCCCTCTCTGTCCTCCGTTGCGTCTCACTCCTTCACAGTAATTACTAGGCTACTATTCCCAAATCTGATGGGGATCGCCCAGTGTTCTTTTAATTATTTACATGGTCTCTCTCTCTCTCTCACTCAAACACACACACACACACACACACACACACACACACACACACACACACACACACACACACACACTCTCTCGCTCTTGCTCGCTCCAATGTATTCAGAAGGTGGCTCTTTGTCTTGCGTCGCCCAAGCAGAAAAGCGCTTGCTTACATTATATCATCTAAACATAGGACGCCCCTTTGTCCAGTGACATTCAAAGCGTAATTTATTTTTTAAATGCCTGGCCCCGGTCCCCCTCCTCCCCCCCCCCCCACCCTAACGGGGACAGGGACGTCTGACAGGGGGCTAGTGCCGCCGCCGCCGTTAACTAGGAGCCAAGCCGGTATAGGCCGAGGCAGCCTGTGTCCTCATAAGCTGTTGTTGCCAAGATTACTGGGGCATACATGAGGGACTGTTAGAGCAGCGCTTCTCAAAGTGCGCTCCGGGGACCTTGAAGGGGTTCCAGGGGGTCCCCAGCTACATTGGTACTTAATATAGCTTCAAAATCTGTTTAGCAACTTTTAACTAGGGTTGTCCGGTATAATTGTTTTTTTGCCGATATTCCGATATTGTCCCAACTCCTAATTTCCAATACCGATATCACCAGATACCGATATATGCAGGCTTTTTCACCAAAGGTCAACTAATTGTAAATTGGCTATAATATCAATATAATATCTAATAAATCTGATATTATACAGTGATGTTGTTAGGTTTTCAATGAAGTGAGTCCCGGGACTCACTGGTGTTCATTTGAACGAGTCCCACTAATCTTACATTAGATGTAGGCCTGTTTGACAGTGCAGAAGCATATGCATACAACATTAATGTGGGGGTCCTTGACATGAAAATGTTTGAGAACCACTTTGTTGGAGGCTCAGCACAGTGAGTGGGCGCTCACCCAACACGGTGGGTGTGCCGCCAACGCTCACACCCACCCAACACGGTGGGTGTGCCAGGCTTTTCTATGACAATGTGTGTGCGCAGACATGCGGTGGTAAATAATGTTAAAGCGACAACATCAGAGGGGGTGACGATTTGTTGACACGCAAATCAAAGCCCTCAATTGTTTGTTTGATTGATTAATTTAATATTCTATAGGTAGTACAACAGTACAACGGGTACGCCATAGAATGCCACTATTTCGACCTGTCCCTACTTTGGGCATATCATCATAGGCAAAAAAATATATATAATGTAGGTCATTCATTGACCAATGATCAAAAGGTCACGGGAAAGTGCCTATACTGACGTAACTTTCTAGGCTCCCTGGCTGTGCTAAAAAAACATAAGATGTGAAGAAAGATACAAGGTTTCTGGCCGTCAACAACGATATGCTTTATACTTAATTGAAATCTTTAACTTACATGTTAATAATGAAAGTCAGTCGGGCAGCACTGTGTATGCCTTGATCCCGCCTCTAGCTGCCGCTGATTGGCCAGGCCGTTTTGTGGCCGGGCATCAAGTCTGCCTGAGAGTTCCCAGATGGGAGCAGGAGGGGGGAACCCAGTGTACTCTCTGCTGCCCCATCTGGCGGAGTCAGGTTATAATTAGGCTGAAGCCGTGCCCAAATTTGGAGTCATATATGTCATAGTTCTGATGTCACACAGGCCGGCCCCCATGAAGTCAGAGAATCCATATTGGTCACAAAGTGGAATAACCCTCGACCTTCACATCAGTACAGAATTATCTCTTGAGTTGCAAATTAATTTCAATAGTTCCAGTGGACTTCCACATGCGTTGCCTTCAGCAGGGCAACACGCCCACATGGACAGTATACATGTATACTATATATACACACATACCTTATCTGTGTAATTAGGCCTTGTAAATGTAGTGTGTGGGGAACGGGAGATCACTGACTGTATGGAATGATAACTCTTTCCTGGATCTTGTCTCTCTCTCTCTCTCTTTCTCTCTCTCTCTCTCTCTCTCTCTCTCTCTCTCTCTCTCTCTTTTGTTTCCCTCTCTCTCTCTCTCTCTCTCACACACACACACACACACACACACACACACACACACACACACACACACCATTAATGTCCACTAGCAACCAGTCATTCTCACTATTGCTGTAGTCATGTGTGTGGGGATTTCCTCCTGCCTTGTGTCTAGTCAAATGGAGGTTTCATATCAGATCAGTCTGTGGGGGAAGCAGGTGGAGGTCCATGTGGTACTCCTGTATGATGTTGTGGCTAGAAAGCTGTGGGGAGGAGGACATCCATTTTATGGACTGCTTGTTGAAGCCAGAATCACCAAAAAAGACAATTGAAAGTGCTGAAAGGTGTTGAAAGTGCACACATCAGATTGATTGATTGATTGAACAAACACACATGTTATTAACAGTTTGCAGAATGGGTACAGTTCAGGTCAATACAAAATCTGCTAAGAGGATAAAACCAGAAAAAGCACTATGACTTGTTTATGGGCTCTCCATTTGGTAGGTCTCCAGTAGGTCTGCTATTTTTGAAAAATCGTGAAAATGTGCCTCAAACATTTAAACTCAAATCTTTGCTTCTGGGGAGGTCCCTGGAACAACATATTTTCAGATGGGGGGGTCGGCGGCATATTACATATAAGTTTTGGGGTCCTTGACATGAAATATTGAGCACCACTGATATAGAAACATGAGGTTTTCCAGAAAGAAATACATTTTAAAAAAGACATTTTTTAAATTTCGACGTCAGGCCTAAATGGGTTAAACACTGACCTATTCTGGCGGCCATAGGTGAATGGATAGAGACCCCGCCTGGGAAAGCCAAAGGTCCCAGGTTAATTTCCAGGTCTCAGCAATGCGTCTCTGAGCATCACTACAACCAACAGTTGCTCACTGCTCCTAGGAGAGGTAAAATGCAGAGGACATTTTCCTATACAGTACTACAGTATGAAATGAAATGAAATGATTACTATATTTACCCAGGGTATCTGGGCTAAGCTCAAGAACTTGTTTCCAGCCAGGTCCTGCTCATAGAACATTTCATCGTAGTGGTTCAATGCCTTGTTCAAGGGCACTTCAGCGGTGGTAATTTTAACGTGTCAGACCGCTGATTCGAACTGGCGACCTTCCGGTATCAAGACCGCTCCGCAATCCGTTCGGCCACCGCTGCCACATGTACAAAACCCCCAAGGAGTGGCACCTAACTATTACAATATTAATATTATTATTGGCATTTAGAAAATGTCAGATCTACAAGCTCACAATACGTCCCAAGCTTGTAGATCTGGACAAATGGCATCACATCTTCTCTTATGGGGGTCATTGGCACAGCACTCCGCAGCCAAATACAATTTGGTAGTCCTTGACATGAAAATATTTGAGAACCGTCCACCGGTATAGAGTGATTACTGTATACTGTACAATGCCGTTCCACCAGTGATTTAACTGGCATCATCCGACATGTTTGAAGAAATATGCAGATAATTTTTTATTTTTATTTTATCTGCATAATATTGTCCTGGGCAGTCCCTGAAGAAGGCAACTTGTTGCCGAAACGTTGGAAAAATATAAATGTGATGGCATCGTGACTACGAGCTGTGCGGCCTCTCTCCTTTCTCAGTCATAGTTTTATCTCCTGCGGTCAGCACCTCCCCACTACTGGTGTGCGCTCCTACCTTCCTGTTTGTTTGAAAATTCATTTCAAAACATGAATTCAAGACGATTTGAATTGCAAATTGAAATTGAGCAGCTAACAAAGAAGCTGGCTGGTGCTGGTGGTGACAGTGAAAACCTAATGCTAGTGTTTTAGTTGTCAGACTTTAAACACTAAGTGCCTGCATGGAGTAGTCTGTCAGCACAGCGTTAATAGTGCTCTGCTCTTTATCAAATCACGCACGCACGCATGCACACACGCGCACTCACGCACGCGCACACACATACACATGTCATGTCAGTGTTCTTCTTACCTGCCCTGATCATTCATTGGCCTTGTGCAGACATTCCTGGAGGGACTATACCTGTGTGTGTTGCGTGTGCATGTGCGTGCGTTGAGAGAGATGTACAGCTGGGTGCTCTCTGTGACCTTACGTGCCATCCACTCTGTGCCATCTGCCCAGCACATGTGAGACTGTCAACTGTGGCCTGCCACACTTCTGTCAACCCTAACCCGCCACACTTCCAGAGATACGGTGTAGATTAGATGGGGAAAAAAAGTAGGGATGCTCCCGATCCAATTCCGATCATTTTGATTTCTATTTTTCCACTTATGCCAGGGTTCCCCAATAGGCGGCCCGCGGGCCATTTGCGGCCCGCGGAGCGCCCTTTTTTTTTTTTTTTTTTTTTTGGGGGGGGGGTTCCAGATATAAATGGCATTAAATGGGGGTCAGTAGCCTATGCATGTCAAACTGGGCATCCTTTTCAAATGGGGTCTTCTCCTGAAAATGAATTTTCAGGGCAAGACCTCGACCTCACGCGTGCGGAGTCGGCCCCCAGCCTGGTACCCTAGTCAAAATATGGCCCTTGAGGAAAATTAATTGGGGAACCCTGACTTATGCCATAACACAATAGTACAATATCCAGAATCTCAGACAATATCCAGTCTAATATTATGATATGGATATAATATTGATACCAGGGATCAAGTTTTGCTCCGGATCCAATTCCGATCATTAGAAAATTACGTCATCTGCGCAGATTTCCGATCACCTGATCGTATCGTGATAACCCTAGAAAAAACAATCCCAACACAGAGCCACCTCAGGTTCCGTATACTAAGTCTAGACTGAGGGTTTAAGTGGATAACATATCCATACTTTTCAGCCCTAGCCTGTGATATTGTTTTGTCTCCTTATGGTTCATGGTTTACTGTATTTATTTTGAATTGTTTGTGTTTGAACGTGTCAATTATTTGCCTGTTAGTGATAGAGATGCCGTGATCTTCGCAAGCTTTCTGATTCTTGGTTATGAAAATCCCTAGAAATCTAATTTCTTTCCAAAAAATGTTTAGTAATTAAACACTTCTTGGAAACAGATTTGTGGCTGGATTGAAGCCATTGTGCAAACTGCAAAGCACTGCGGTCTGGCTGCTCACACTGACTGCTTAAATAGTGAAAATAGCTGATCTATAAGCTCTGCTATTTTCACTACTTTTGTGTGGCACTCGTATTATTGTGTGATAAAATGGGGCATTCATTTACAAAGGTTTTCCGAAGATTTGTTCGATTACTGTACCCTTGGAAGAAGGGAGTCATTGTTTATCCTTTCTGTAATCAGCACATTTTCTAAAGATTGAGACTTAAATAATAAATATATATTTCATATTTTATATGGCAGTGGTTCTCAACCTCTTTCTGGATCACTACCCCACTTGAAAATATTGAAAGCATTTTGCGGCCCACCCGTCTGACCACCTTCGGCTGCCACCACGTCAATTGTTGGGCCAAGTGTTGGGCCACGTGCATTTTCAGAGCATGTTTATTTTAATTTAGTTTGTTGTGAGACCTTGTTGTCTGGGGAACCGCTCTAGTTTGTGGCCACACCGCTATTATTGACGTTTCTCTGTCAGAAGGCCACGACGACACAGGGATATATTTAGCCCTTGTTTTTTTTTTTCATGTGAAGGCCCTTGTGGTACTTTTTTTTTTTTTTAGATTGGTGTGATTTCTGTGTTTGTTCTGCAGAGCTGAAGTAAGTGCCTTGGCAGCTCTTTAGTGGCAGCAATGGTTGGTGGCGCTCCGGGGGTCGGGGCCCCGTGAGGTGTCGCTGGCACCAACATGGATGGCCCACAATCGAAAATGACAGGGCGACTGTTGTCTGCCACAGGGGGGAGTGTGTGTGTGTGTGTGTGTGTGTGTGTGTGTGTGTGTGTGTGTGTGTGTGTGTGTGTGTGTGTGTGTGTGTGTGTGTGTGTGTGTGTGTGTGTGTGTGTGTGTGTGTGTGTGTGTGTGTGTGTGTGTCTCTCTCTCTCTCTCTCTCTCTCTCTGTGTGTGTGTGTGTGTGTGTGTGTGTGTGTGTGTGTGTGTGTGTGTGTGTGTGTGTGTGTGTGTGTGTGTGTGTGTGTGTGTGTGTGTGTGTGTGTGTGTGTGTGTGTGTGTGTGTGTGTGTGTGTGTGTCTCTCTCTCTCTCTCTCTGTGTGTGTGTGTGTGTGTGTGTGTGTGTGTGTGTGTGTGTGTGTGTGTGTGTGTGTGTGTGTGTGTGTGTGTGTGTGTGTGTGTGTGTGTGTGTGTGTGTGTGTGTGTGTGTGTGTGTGTGTGTGTGCACGTGCGTGTGCGTGGTTAGTTTGCGTGCAGTGCTGTCCTCAGCTGAGCCACAGCAGAGTCCCAAAGGCCATGTCTTGCCTGCAGCCCAAGTAACTGATCAGATATGGCATCTTGAAAACAGTATCAGGAATCAGGATTAAGATGTGTTCTTAGATGTGTTCACATTTACAATGTCGTGGTTTTGTATGGCTTTGTAGGATTGTTGGAGGGTGTACAGTGAAGAAAGCCCCCCCTCCCCCCCCCAAAAAACTACATTGTTGGTCAAAAACAAAAGCAGAATTAAAACCGGTCGGTGCCTCTGCAATTAATTTGGCATCAGACCTGGCTCCCTCCGGGGTGCATCAGACCTGGCTCCCTCCGGGGTGCATGCTTGTTTTCTGCCAGCAGAGTTCAGATGAGGGAAGGAAGGACTGGGGCTATTTGGGGTGGTGATGGAAGACGGGTGGCAGCCAGGGACCTCTTTACACATTCTGCACATTCCTCCGAGTCCTCAGGTCCATGAGTGTTGGGCGGAAGGAGTATAGGACGAAGGCTCTACGTCCTCCCGGTAGGGGCTCCTCACTGGCAAGTGAGTCAGTAGGATATATACGACAGCAGTGACAACACAGAAATGTGTCTGTGGAGGAGGAATCTATTGGCATGACGACTAAATTGGGGAGAAAAAGGGTGTAAAAATTGTCTAAGAATTGGCTACCGGTGTGTGTATGTACTATATATATATATATATATGCAGACCAAAGAAAACTATCCCTTAGAGAAGGAAGGGACCACACACTCCAAAGACGCTCTGACAAGATTAGATTTGCTTCATTGCTGTTTTATTGCATCTCCCCCACCTGGATGTGCACGAAAGCTATTTTCTGTGTATGTATATATATATATACTGTATATGTGTGTGTACAGTATATATACTACTAGCCTACTGTACATAGCCACAAGGGTCCAATAGTGTGTCATATGACGCACATTTTTCCAC
The DNA here is from genome assembly GCF_951216825.1 of Electrona antarctica. NCBI lineage: Eukaryota > Metazoa > Chordata > Actinopteri > Myctophiformes > Myctophidae > Electrona > Electrona antarctica. The sequence continues at coordinate 7,265,427 of NC_136801.1, read as the reverse complement.
CAGCTCATGTCAGCGGGGACATCCGTGTAACGTCCCAGATGTTTAGGACTGAGCATGCTTAAAATGCACTGCCAGCGGTATAGTATCAACTTAACCCATTCTGACCTGAGATCAGATTCAAAAAATGTCTTCTACATCCTGACAGTTTTCTGAAAAAGCTATGTTTCTATGTCAGTCGTTCTTCGATTTTTCAAAAATAGCAGATCTACAAGCTCGTAGCACGCCACTCGGTGGCGCGCTATGAGCTTGTAGATCTGCTATTTTTCAATAGCTAACACCAAAAGGGGTTCCCGCCCAAAATGGGTTAAAGGTCTTCATGTGTATTTGGCTGCTTACCCCCCATCTGAATAGGTTTTGTGCCAGGGACCCCCAGAAGACAATTTATATTTATATATAAAAAAAACATCTAATATTTTCAATATTGTTAAAAAATGTTCAAAAATGGCAGAATTAGAAGATTGCAGCGCCACCATGGACCCCTGGTGGTCCCCGGACCCCACTTTGAGAGCCACTGCATTAGATCAGGGGTTCTCAACGTTTTTGGCCGGGGACCCCCGAAAATGCTTTGGCAACGTCTCGGGACCCCCGCCCTGCCCCCTCCCGACCCCCAATATAAATTGACTGCTACAATAACCTTAATAATAGAGACAATACACCATAAATAAATACTGAAACCATTAGGGAAGGTGTATGCATGTACTATGTGTACTATATGTAAACTCTTCATTTCCACTTTCAAGCCATTCAGTTGCAAAAACAAAACAAAAAAAATATTTTTTTTTAAATTTATTTGGGGACCCCCCAACATAATTTGGCGACCCCCCGAGGGGTCGCGACCCACGGGTTGAGAACCCCTGCATTAGATCATTATTGTTATAATGCCTTGTATTCAGTGCAGCCCTGTGTTGCTCTTGCGTGTCTGCAGCCACTAAACTGTAATGTAATTACCAGTCGACACGGGCGGATATGCGGACGCGACAAGAATAATCAGGCCTTAGGCTGTTTTGTTTGGCATTTGATGCGTCGACATTTCAGAGTGACTGCCTCGACACGAGAAATGCATTGAAGATGGGAGGGAGGTAAACGAGAGAGAGTGAGAATTCCTGCACTATCTGCACCACTTTCTCAGTCTCAGTACAATAAGGTGAATTCACCTTCCACAGTCACTGCCACTCAGGTGTGGAATGCCCTGCCCCCTTCCCTCAAAACAAGCAAATCACTTTCCTTTAAAAAAGGTCTGAAAATTCACCTGTCACTGTACTGTCACCAGGTCAAAGGGAGAGAAGGTGATTGCCCCACCTTTTTATCCCAACCCCCCTTTCAATTATTGTTTTCTATTCAAACCAGTACATAGATTTACTGTTTCTCAATTGTTGTCATTGTTGTTATTGTGAGTGAATGCGTGGGACCCGAATGGAAACAAGACCGCAAGGTCTTTCTACTGTGCTGTCCTTTTGGACCAATGTGCTTGACTGTACCATGTACTGTTCTCATTGTATTGTATTAATACAATTATCAATCAATCATAACATAAGCATACAGTTTTGAGAAATTGCTGCTATACTTGTTTTTACCATTGTTTACACACACACACACACACACACACACACACACACACACACACACACACACACACACACACACACACACTTAAACACATTTTGTACCTACTTGACTGGAAGAGAGATGATGAGATGTCCTTATTCTAGTAGGGCTATAATACCCTTAACTTTCATACATGTACATTCAATTTACGGTTTGTTTTATTTGACACTTGCTTTGGCAATGCAAACGTATGTTTCCTCATGACAATGAAGCCCCCTTTGAATTGGCAAAATTGAAAATTGAGAGGGATTGAGAGGGAGAGAGAGAGAGAGAGGATAGGGGAGAGAGAGAGAGGATAGGGGGGGGAGAGAGGATAGGGGGGGGAGAGAGGATAGGAGAGAGAGAGAGAGGATAGGGGAGAGAGAGAGAGGATAGGGGGAAGGAGAGGATAGGAGAGAGAGAGAGAGAGGATAGGGGGGAGAGAGAGAGAGGATAGGGGAGAGAGAGAGAGGATAGGGGAGAGAGAGAGAGAGGATAGGGGAGAGAGAGAGAGGATAGGGGAGAGAGAGAGAGAGAGAGAGGGAAGATTAGGAGGGAGACACCTGTTGAGAGTGTGTGATGCGTGAAGGGGGGGTCTTAGCAGAGGTAGGACAGACAGGACTGATTCATTCATCATGGTCTGGTGACTTCTGGGATGATCTTCAGAGATACCCCGTGGAGCAGGAGGAGAGGGTGGTTCTAAAAGGGTGGGCTTTTAAAGTCCTCATCGCGGCCGGAGGACAGACGCCCACCGCCCCCCCTCCCCCCCAGACACGGCCACTCTCAGGGGGGTCCCATTGCAGCGTTACCCCACCGGGCAGGCAGCTGTCGGACAGCGTCTTCTGCTTCGATCCTGTCTGTCTTTACGTGTCAGAGTGTTGTGTAACCTAACGTAGCACCTGGACACGTACTAAATCACTCTATGTATGTAGAGAAAACATGGGAATCGCGAGAGAAACGAGCAGCCCATAACAATCCCAAAAGAAGCGACTGTAGGCCACATAAGCATCTGCTAAATGCCTCGTATGCCTGTCTATTTTCAAAAGAATCTCACAAAGTCTCCTAAAATAAGCGGACATGGAAACAGTCGTGCTTTGGCAGTTTGGCCTTGTGATGATCTTGTCTCTTTCTGTCATAGTGACATTGTTCTGCATCAGATCATATGTCCCTATCCAAATCAGGTTCTCCAATAGCCTCTTCTGTTTTTGGGGGGTTTTTGCGTGCTGTGTGGGTGTCTTTATATGCCAGTATTGACCTACAGCTTGACTGTGAGCATGGCAAGCCTAACAGGCTTGATAGATTTTTCTTAAAATAGCAGATTTGCGACCTTGTAGATTGGTTATTTTAGGTGCGTGACACTGACGCTAAACTATGTATAGCCCTTAAGAATAATCTTTTTAAGCGAGCGACAAATGGGAGTACATGTTAGTTTGCCATTAACCAGATTAGGGGGCCTTAAGCATGCCCTCTAAAATGACATGGATTGAAAAGGCCTTGTCTGCACTTGTCTCACACCTGGGTGTTTTGATTCAGCTTACCTGTGGTGTCATTTGCAGCAGAATGGCATTGGGGTAATGTGTCTGACTTTTTTTGAGTGGTGCAACCACTCCAAGGAACAGCAATGTCCGTGTTCACCTACCTATGTGACTCGTGTTAACCTATGTGACTCGTGTTAATGTGTGTGACTCATGTGTGACTCATGAGTACCAGTAGGGGCGCTGTTGTGCCAGAGACAGAGAGAGAGTATTGCACTGTTGCCTGCTAATGAGAGAGAGAGAGGGGGGGGGGGGGGGGGAGTTGCACCACTCAGTTCACACGGGTGTGATTTTTTCTTCTTCTATTTGGTAATGCCTTTTATGCCTTTGTTGATAGGACAGTAGGCTGACAGGAAAGGGGGGAGAGATGGGGAGTGACACGCAGCAAATGCTGTCAGGATCGTTGCATTTGCAGCCTATAGGTGCCCGGATCACTACGTCCCGGGCCTGATATGAAGTTTTTTGAAACAAATGGCACTCTTTCAGCGTTTTTGCAGTCACCTTTTGGGACATAATACCCCCCACCACCACCACCACCACATCCTCACCCACTCACACTGCTTACCGACACCCTAGCTCAGGGGTGGGCAACTGGCGGCCCCCACCTTCACTTAATGTGGCCCTCAGGTTAATGTCAGAATACTGATATAATATTGGTTTCAGCTGGTACAATTCCACAACATGCAAACATGACCCGCTTTAATTACTTCAGTCTAAATTAGTAGCGCATTGCTCAACACAAGAAATTACATTAAAATGTAAATTTTCAGGATTCCAATTCAAAAATAGCAAAAAATTATTCAAGATTTTAATTCGAATATAGCAAAAATCGCTGATCTACAAGCTCAAAACGCGTCGCAGCGCAACGCGTTTTGAGCTTGTAGATCGGCTATTTTTGCTACGACGTATATATGGCCCTAGGGAGTGAGTGTGGAAATATAGTGGCCCTCTCCATCGTCAAAGTTGCCCACCCCTGCCCTAGCTCCTCCCGCCCTGGAGAGGAGCGGCGTGTCCGCGGGGAGGTGATCCGTCATTCTGGCCTGTCCTCCTCAGGAAACACCTTTCAGAGGAGCAGATTAGGAGGTGACGCGAGAGTGGAAGAGCACTGAAAGAATGATGGAGGAGGGAGAGAGAGGGAGAGCTGGAATAGCAAACGACAGGGAGAGAGAGAGAGAGGGACGAGGCTCTGTGAAGAAAATAATTGAGTGCGCATGTGAGGGAGATTGACAGTAGACAAGATGAATGGATCTGTGGGCATAGTCCCAGTAGCTGCCCTAGCTGTCCCGTATTTGCTGTGGTCCTCCACCCTTTTAATTGCATACACCCCCCAGTTTGGTATTCAGATTAGACCACAGAGTCCCATAACTGAGAGTGTACAAATGGAGCCAAACTTATGAGTACATTTACACGCTCTCTACCACACACACACGCCCACACACACACACACACAGACACACGCACACACACACGCACACGCGCACACACTGAGTATAAATCATGGAATTAAGGAATCGTGTGCGTATGTGACACAAATCCACAATGGGCTTTTAATTATGTTTTATCATGCAAAAAAAAAAAAAAAAAAGCAGCAGGATACTATAGCATACCATGATTATCTCCTCTGCCAACATCTTTACTGAGGGAATTTAATCTCGTGAGGCTGGGATATGGGTTTCTCACTGCAAGTCATCCGAAGCCAGAAGACGTTGTGAAAACTCCGTCGAGTCCCTTTGCTGCCTGTGACCCACCAGGCTGATGTTCGGAGCTGAGCTTGTTGTGTAACGCCCCGTGATATGTGCGAGTCTTGCCTCAATGCAGCATGACAGAGTGCTTGGATCCGTGTCATGTTTCACGAGCAGTGTGAATTACCATTAATACAGACCTCCCATCTTTCTGGAATCAGGCAGGCGGCTCACCGTTCCAAGGGGATGTCACAATTGGCCCAAATTACGTGTGTGTGTGTGTGTGTGTGTGTGTGTGTGTGTGTGTGTGTGTGTGTGTGTGTGTGTGTGCGTGTGCGTGTGCGTGTGTCGCTTGGAAAAGAAAGTCACATTTCAAAAAGTCAATCCGGGAATTAGGATTTAGGGCAGTTTGTCCCGACCTCAAATAAACAAGGAAGCATACGTCACTTGTTTGTTTACTCTGTGGCTGCTGCTGTGTTTCACTGCACCCTACAGCGGATACATTATTGTGTCGTAAATGACGTGTTGCTCAAAGTCAGGGAATCCTCTATATCGGTTCTCATCTTCTCAAACCTTTTCATTTCAAGGACGGACCCCCATATCTGTCAGAGTTACAGACCTGTAAGGGTTCGTTTTGGAACCCTGTCAAGGAACCCAGAGGGTCCCTGAACCCCACTTTGAACACCACTTATCGAAATGTGAAAGTGTCTGCAGTCCCACCAGTTATGTGTAATGCTTTGAAATGATGCTTGCCTGCACAGGAAATAAACAAGGCACGTCAAATGCGTAAGAGAAAACCCAACGGCTAAGGGTTAAGGCTAACGGATAGGCTAACTGCAGTGACGCATCTTTACAAGCCGATATGGTTTGAATTTCATCTTGAGGAGCTTAAGGTCTTATCTAACTAAACCACATGGAGCGTTTTATTACAAACATAATCTAGTGGCTGGAACAAGGAAGATGGGCTCAAAAGCATGCTACTGCTAATAGCATGTTAGCCATTTGCTGGAATGTAACCAGTCACCACACGGTGTCGCCAAAGCAAAGCAAAGTTCTTTGTTTACCCAGGGTGAATGGACTAAGCTCGAGATGCTTGTTTACAGCCAGACCCTGCTCATAGAACATTTCATGGTAGGGGTTCAATGCCTTGCTCAAGGGCACTTCAGCGGTGGTATCTTTAATGTGCCGGTCCGGGGATTCGAACTGGCGACCTTCCGATAACAAGACCGTTCCGCAAACCGTTCGGCCACCGCTGCCCCTCTGCCACCGCCAAACTAACAAAGTGCAGATCTTCAGGATTAACATTTTAAACATTCTTAAATTTAACATTTTGTTATTTTGTTTCATTTTATCCATAAAATGCCGATCCGTGCTTAACCCCGTCCAAAGAACACTTTGTTTTCAAACGAGATTTCTTGCAAAACTATCGGCTGGATTGCCATGAAATTTTGCATTATGAATTTATGTTCCCCCAGATGATAACCCCTACTGATTTGGGTAATCCCGTGACCGTGGCCTCTAATTCTCATCTTTGCACAGGATATCTCATTAGCATAAGTGGATTGCAGGATGAGCCCTACTCATTTTAGTGGCCGCATGGTCTTGCCTTTAGCTAGCGCTACCCTTCTGCCAAAATGTGGCCGTAATGAGCAGTATAATCTTTACATTCATGAGTGGTAAAACTCCTGTTTTCATAAATTCACAGATTGTTTTTAGTAATACTGTGCATGATCATGATTCATGACACTAGAGGTTCCAGTAATGAGCAGCTTGTGTTACCTCGCCCAAAATATAAATTTCTAAAGAGATCATTTATTTATAGATCATTGTCACTTTAGAATAACCTGCCTCGAAACCTCTGTTGCATTTACAGTAAATTAATGTTTAAAAAGCATCTAAAATTCCATTTGATACAGTGAAGTGTTTTCACGCTCTCACTTGTAATCTTAGCAATTTTTATTTCTATTTTATCCGAACTAATGTAAGTTGAATACTGACTTTTTAACAAATGTGTATTTGTAATTGTATGTCTACTGTAATGTTTATTCTTATGTGGACCCCAGGAAGACTAGCTGGTTGCTACAGTATGGCACCAGCTAATGGGGATCCTTAATAATCAAAATCAATCTCTACGATCTGCTATGTGGACTTTTTAGTTTTAAGCGAAAATCTTGTGTCAACTGTTGTTTGTGAGGATGCAGCATTACTTGTAAGGGGGAGACTAGTGATTATGATTATAAGGACAAAAGATGTGTGTATAAACAGTATTTCATGTTGTTTTCTCTCAACACTTACTGCCCAACCCCACTGTAATTGTTTTAATGCAAGCATCGGTGTTACATTCATTAACACCTTCTTGCTAAGCGGAGTGAGATGTTTTGGCAGTGGCCAATAGATCTGCTATTTTTCAATAGCTAAAGCATAACAATGCTAACACCAAAAGGGGTTCCCACCCAAAATGGGTTAAGCGAAAATCTTTCAGATAAATGCATTTCCTTGACAAGTGTCAACTGTTGTTTGTGTGGATTCAGCATTTACTTGTAAGGGGGAGACTAGTGATTATGATTAAGGACAAAAGATGTGTGTATAAACAGTGTTTCATGTTGTTTTCTCTCAACACGACTTGCCCAACCCCACTGTAATTGTTTTAATGCAAGCAACGGTGTTACATTCATTAACACCTTCTTGCTAAGCGGAGTGAGATGTTTTGGCAGTGGCCACAGCCCTCTCTGCGTTGCTAGGCGCCGTGTGTGACTTCACACATGTTAGCCCCGATGGCCAAGTTTGGCACTGATAAAGAACTCAAACCAATCACACCTTCACTCATCACCCCCACGGGAGGTGTTAGCTCGCCATGCGGGCCAATTCGCTACCTGGGCCTTTGTAATGTCTGTGGGCCCATTAGCTTAATGTCATTTGATACTGAGTGATAGTCTGCCTCGCTGAAAAGGTCCCGAGATAAGAGATGGTATTTTATTTTTCTTTCCCCTCCTGCTTTATCATCGCCTGGTGATGATGACGCCTTTTATGTTGTGTGAGATGTGTCACCCATGGAGACGACATCTTTCATGATAATCATAATTATGATTTTCACTCTGCAGAGAGTTGAATGTAAAAAGCAAGGCTCACACATGTCACATGATAGTGCGTACACACCTTCGCGTTATGTCTCGTTGCTTGGAGTTTGAGTGCGAGGGGATAAAAAAAACATGATAAATGTCTACTATTTGTTTTAGTAGGTAAAAAGAGAGAATGCAACAATGGATATTCAACTGTGCCTTGTCTATTTTTCTTTTTTTACATGCATTGATGCCAGGCTCATTAATGTATGACAGATGCAGTGTATCAGTATACTGACTTTTTTGACGACACAATTATTTGTCCCAATTTTAGCATAGTCATTTATATTTATATTTATTTATCAAAAATATCGGATCTACAGTACAAGCTCACAATGCATTTTTGAGTAGGGCTTACGTGTTTTCAAATGAATTAGAATAGATTTTGCACGGTTCTTTTTTTTTTTTTTTACTTTTCTTTTATTTAAAAAAAAATTTAACAGAAATTAAACATAAATGTGAATGCAAGAAAACAAAAATGCATAACAAAAACAGAGACAATAAAAGAAATCCAAAGAAAAACAGCTTGACAAACTTCAAAAATACAGCATTTTTCAAACGGTACAAGGCAAGGCAGGGAACAGCAGTATACATGACTCATAATATACAGCAGATATATAACATTCATTGTCACAAGCCGATTTTGTACGTTTCTATTATAAACATCAGTCAAAGCATCAGTAATCGGCATCGGACTGCAGCGTAGGCCGGGCTCTAACGTGCATGCTGTTGAAGGAGAGGCTCGGTCTCCTGTTCCACGGCTCGCCTTAAGAACTCCACCTGTAGACACACCGCACCGATAAAGCACAGAACCACAAACCCACATTGACATTGTCAGTCTCGTCCAGCCTAGGGGAGGGACACAATGCACTAAATATCTTTTGTGCAAGCACTGCAATCCAACTCTTAGAGGGGAGTTGAAATGGCCCTTTAACTTGATATGTGACACACGTCTTGCGGTTAAGAGCTTCTAAGTATTAATCATCATGGAGTGCTCCAACTGCAAATCACACTCTGACAGTAATTGCAGACGTACACTCTCCCCTCTCCGACGCGCGCACACGTCCATGCTCACGCACGCACGCGCACGCGTACACACACAAGTCACAAATAGACGCTACAACAATGAACGGTATTGTTTGTGATAATTATCCTCTCTTGTTGCGTTCCAGGCTCTAATGAAAGTGGATCTTCCTGATGCTTAAGATTTATTCATTTGTAAAAGTTGTTTTTGATTTCCCTCGTACACAATATGATTAGAGGATGTCTTGCCCAAATTACATGCTATCATTCACTTCTCTCTGACAGGACTATAACTATACAAGATCAAGGTCTCTCTCTCTCTCTCTCTCTCTCTCTCTCTCCCTCTCTCTCTCTCTCTGCTTAGTATTGTGACCTTGGGAAACAACATTTGCATCGCAGACTTATTATTTTTCTTCTCAACCACCTCCGGAGAGGTCTTCGTGTAAGATGAGAAAGAGGTCAGCCTCATCGTGTCGCCAACCATAGAACTCGTCTCCTGTTGTGACGACGACCTGATAGATCACCTGGTTAGGGGCTTAGGGCGCCATAGCACATGGGTGCAGATTCACAGAATACCTTCTACATAGAGAGTGACCATGTTTTCAAAACACCCAAACCAGAGCCCCTAATCATGTACTGTAAAATAGCTCAAGCTCACAACGCATCACATTGTGAGCTTGTAGATGTGCTTTTCATCCGGATGGGGCGCAATCATTTTAGCACTGAGTGAGCACACATAGCGACTCCACCTTTCAACATAACAGAACATGATAAATGTCCTCAAATATTATTTTATTATTGTGTTTTTATTTTACTTGTGGTGGAAAAACCGAGACATTTTAGTGTTTTTAAGATATCTGTCGGCATCTCAAGAGTCCCAGCTTGACACCGGGACAATCCCAGCCAAACCGAGACGTCTGGTCACTGTACAGTGTGTTCCTGCTGCCACTCATGGCTGCTCCGACCTTTTGTGTCGTTTCCCCCCCATGCCCCCCGTCTGCATTTCCTGTCTCTCTCTTCACTGTGTCTGTCTGAATAAAACATAAAAATGCCACACAAAAAAAAAATCTAAAAAAAAAAATGAAGAGGGGGAAAAAAATCAAGGTCTCCCTTGTGTTCCCTGCCCTCAGTCATGAATCAAATCCCCAAACGGGTGTACCTTCCTTCCCCAAGGCCAGCTGTAGTCTTATACTGTATATAGCGCCATGTAAAGACCCTCGGGACGGTGGGCGGTCGTTAATGTCCCATGTCATGAACAGTGCTGCTGTGTAGCAGAGCAAAGAGTTATGGAGATGAGCGTTGCGACCGGGGAATGTTTTTCTGTCTGTCTGGAGTTACCCCCCCCCCTCTCTTTCCTCTCATCTGGACATTAACCACTTAAACCCACTTTGTTGACCCCCCCCCCCCCCAGTCTGGTCTGTACTTGGCCCTCTCCTTTTTTCCCTCTTTACAACAAAACTCTTAGCTGAAAATAGCCGAGCTCACAACACGCCGCAACACGATGCGTTGTGAGCTTCTAGGAAATCATAGGAAACTAAAAAACTAAAGTGTTAAAATGGTTCCGCGATCCAGAAATGGGTCCCGACCCACTGTTTGGGACCCCCTGCGCTAGGGTTCATGTGGTTAATGTGTTCTCAGGCCTCAGAGGCCAGACATCGTGAAACACCCGCGACAGCGGCCTCTTCGGGGGTTAACACCGATTACGACCAAGGTGTCACACACTCCCGCGGTTTAAGTAAACACAGGCGTCTTAGCTTTTTTTCCCACTTTGTGTGTGTGTGTGTGTGTGTGTGTGTGTGTGTGTGTGTGTGTGTGTGTGTGTGTGTGTGTGTGTGTGTGTGTGTGTGTGTGTGTGTGTGTGTGTGTGTGTGTGTGTGTGTGTGTGTGTGTGTGTGTGTGTGTGTGTGTGCGCCTCCCACCCACCACTAAAGGTGTCAATATACAATCCCTCCAGATCTCTGTAAATGAGGTCAGAAGTGATACCTTTGCTTTCTGCTTTGCATGCTAATGCAGTTCCACCTTTTGCATTTCAAGGAGATAGGCAAAAGATTAAGCCAACCATGCTGTCACAATCTAAATGCGAGAGGAAATAAATTAGATGTGAGTGTGAAACAAGAGATGTTTGGCACATTTTTTTTCAGAGTCAGATTAACTTCCCTTTTGCATGTCGCGGCTGGTTGAGGAAAAGACAGGCCCACACAGTCCTGTTTTATGTGACAGCTATTATCTCAGGTTTAGAGATTAGGAATGATTTAGGAAGGAATTAACACAGAATTTGATCTAGTGATACGGAAGAGAGTGTCACATTATGCCGCTCCGATGTGCGTTGTTAGTCTGTGTGTCTTAAAATACACACTAGATTACATGATAGCAATTACTTTGGGCATTCCTCAAGGTTATATTCAAGGACTACTGCTTTTGTCACTGAGCTAGCATTGATTGATTGATTGAAATATTTATTAACAGTTTGCAGAATTACAGTACATTTCAAGCACAAACTCAATACAAAGGCTGTTAACTGTGAGTGGACGACCCAATTAAGCATTACACTTGTTTACAAGAGGGTCCACCATGTTCAATTCATCAAAACATTTAGAGACGTACAAATAGACACTTCTATATAGACAAAGAACAGAACAGGAATTCATCATAATGGAGGTAAAAAGGGAAAAGAAACATATACAGTGAGGGAAAAAGGGGGGTAGCAGTTCAAGTGATGTGATGTCGCATTAATAGAATTTGTGCTTTTTAATTTTCCTCCTATAAGATTGTTGTTATTTGTTGCTATCATCCTGTGGTAGGGCTGGGCAATATGACATAAAATCTATATCTTGATTACAATTAATTAATACAATTAATGAAAATAGCAGATCTACAAGCTCACAACGGGTCACGATGTAAGATGGATATTTTGTCATTGAACACAAGTGTAAACGAAATGTAGATGTGAGCTTGTAGATCGGCTTTTTCACCTTTCTTTTTTACGCCACCATTGTACAATTAAGCATAATACATGGTTAAGTGGCTAGTTTATATGTAAATATTTTGGATTTAGCAAGGATGCTAATTTCCATCCGTAGTCCCAAAACAAAAAGAAAACAGGCAACAAAACAAAAAGAGTACATAAACATTACCAAGGGGCTACAAACGGAGAGAAAAAAACAACAGTAAAAAGGCCACGTAATGACATAAAAATACAAGACAAAATGCAAGACACTCAAGAAAACTAATAAAACCTATAGCCTATTAAAAACGTCCCAGCTCCGCATCAGAGCCTTCTTGGCATGGTTGTGTCACCGGTCACTGGAGGTGTACTGTGGCCAGTGGCGGGTGGCTCCACACCGGGGCGGTGCCGGCCGTCCCGGGGGGATGGTGGTGATGTAGCCTGGGCACCATTTCATTTCGGTATATGATCCGGGCAGGAGCGGATGATATCGTTATGTTGTAGTATTGTTTTGTAGTCGACAGGCAGGAACAACAAACCCGAACTTCCTTTTCCCTCAAACCGATTTTTCTCAATAAAAGCTGCAGGCTACGAGAGCTTTTATTGTTATTCTTCCGGTTTGAGGGGAAAGGAAGTTTGTGTTTGTTGTTCCTGCCTGTCGACTACAAAACAATACTACAACATGACGTAACGATATCATCCGCTCCCGCCCGGATCATATACCGAAATGAAACAGAGACCAGGCTTTCCTCCGTGGTGGTGGAAAGCCTGGTGGGCGAGGTTAGTGGTGATGTAGGCCCGCCGTCCAGTGGCCCCAGCTCCGCACCAGACATTCTGGGCATGGTGGTGTCCCCGGTCCCTGACGGTGTGGTGTGGCTGGCGCCCGACATCATGATGCTGCAGCAGCCGTGCCAACAGATATGTTGCTTCATAAGTTTGGTGGCCAGGTTAACTCCACACTGCCGTGTGGAGTTGGTTAGAGTTGGTTAGCTATGTTATCACAGTTGTTTGGTTTAGCATAGTAGCCACGCTAGCATGCTCTGGTGTTGTTACGGGTCCAGAACCCTCAGTGCTCCGACGTCCCGTGGAGCTCCTCTGTTGATGGTAGATGGTAGCAGTCGGGTGGCTCATCTGACCGCCTCCGAGTGTGTGGTCCTCCCCGGCCAGTCCAGCGTTTCTGGACGCAGAGAAGAGGTTGGCGGTGGTGGCCGTAGTGGTGCACACACCGCCGTTTCACTCCAGTATATGTGATTGTGACCTACCCGTTTGGCTGTCAACAGACTAATCAATTTAGTTGATTATAAAAAACAAATCAATTAGAACGTTTTGTTTATGTGTGTATATATAATATAGAAAGAAAAACCCCCCAATCGTTTAAGATTATTGGTTCTAAATGTCGGTTTTGATATATTTCCGGTTAAGTGTGCTCACCATCGCTTGAATGATGCTGGTGTGGTTGACATCATTATGTAGCAAAACCTTTAGTCAGGAAAAACATTCCTTTTCTTAAATCCCATATGTTATTCATCTGGCTTTGTTATGAATGGGCAGACAAAATGAGAACCACAGAATGTCATTATCTCAACAATCACATATACGTCTGTAGTATACATGCTTCAATTTACCATTAAGTCTGGGGAAATTATGTTTTGATTGCAATTCCATAGATGCATATGTACATGCGCTTGAGTTGAGAGCAGCATTTCTTTTCTCTCCTTACACACACATACTTGTATGCACATACGCACACTGTACTCGCACACAACACTGTTTTATAGAGTGATGCTTTAATGACTTTGAGGAACATTGTTTTCCCAGAATGTTGTGATTTCTGCGTGAATGCTTTTACGTGAGAGGTCTTAATTCCAGGGCATATACTTATTAGATCAACATTTTGTTGAGGGGCCCTTTTTTTGTCCTATGGCACATGTGTTCTGCTTCCCTGGTTTGGTTTCCCCCTCGGTCCATTTTCATTCTCGTCTTCGTCTCGCGTACTCATCCGTACTCTACTATCCTGAGTACTTCTTCCATCACTGCTCTCTCTCTCTCTCTCTCTCTCTCTCTCTCCTTAATTCTTCTTTGTGTCATACCCCTGCCCCCCCCCCAGTCCCTCCCGTCCTCGTTCCCTGGTGTCTAGTGAGTAAACGTGGAACCGTGTGAGCCATACGAGGAGCACTTTGAAATGAGACATGGGGCTCTGGGACATCACAGAAGATGCTAGGCACTCTCCACGAAGCCCCGCTTGATTTATAAGAGAGCAGGGAGAGAGGGGGAATGTTTCCAGAGGCGCACAAGGCCACAAAGGTCCTCCATTAGTACCCCGACCCCTGATTCATGGGACCAAACCACTGCAATGGGCAGAGAGGGAGGAGAAGAATGGGAGAGGGATGGATGGATGGATGGCGGACATTGGGGGGTAGTGTGTGGACAGAAGGGGGTCTTTCTCTTTTTACTTCCAAAAAGTCTGCTATTTACATTTCCAGCACAGAGAGAGCAGCAGAAAGGAGATACCCTCGCCCCAGTCATTTGTCAGCGGCCTGTGGTCTACGGACGTTAATGGTCCCAGGGTTTGTACCTGGTGTTTTCTTTAGCTCTGCACCTGGCTGGCTGCTACCTTTTTTCTTTTTTTTGTACAATTATCCTCAAGGTTTTTTACTGTCCGCAACCTAATCCACTGCTTCTCAAACCTTTTTGTGTCAAGGACCCCCAATTTTTATGCTATATTAAAGGAGAATTCCATGCTAGAAGGCTTTCTTACCTTTCTTACCTTTCTTTGTAGTCGTTACGTCCCCACCAAAGAGGTCCAGGTGTTTTTTTGTGCAAAAACTCCTATTGGTGGTTTCCCCTACCATAAGCCCTCAATGAATTGCATTGAATTGAATGGGAATTGAATGGGGCTATGGGGTGTTGTGTTAATTCGCTTATTTCCATCGAAATAAGTAGTAAAGTGTGCCGCTTGGGATATTATTTACATTATGAAGAGAGGATATATAAAAAAAATATATAATTTTGAGCGATGGAAATAAGCGAATTAGCACAACACCCCATAGCCCCATTCAATTCAATGCAATTCATTTAGGGCTTATGGTAGGGGAAATAGCCAATAAGGAGCTTTTGCACAAAATAACACCTGGACCTCTTTGGTGGGGACGTAACAACTACACATAAATGTAAGAAAGCCTTCTAGCATGGATTTCTCCTTTAACTCATTTTAGCTGGAGACCCCCTTGAACCCCTGCCTGCCCCCCTAACTTTGACAACCACAGATCTAATTGGCTGTGTCCTAATCATGTGTTAAAGTGTGCTTTAACACATGAACACCACGGCCTGCCTGGTGTTTACTGTCTGTTTGCCATGCTGTAAAAATGTGTGAGGCGGCTTGTAAAAGAAACCCTGACCACAGAGTAAGTAAGCACCTACTTACTTAACTCCCCCCTTTTGTGGATAAAATAACACCACCATCACCATCAAAACAACACCGACATCAACGACTTAAAAACTAAACAAAACAAACGTGTGCTCTGGAGGTACTGCTGCATAAAAACTGTCACTCGGGTTTTACTACTTTGAATATTTTCCTTTGATGAGAATCTCCCATAATAAGATAGTGTAACACATGTTAAACCTTCCCATGTAACGAGTTTGTTCTGGGGGGGAAAAAAATTATAATAAAGTTAGATTTTTGGCACCACTGCAAGACAGTTGTCAGAGAAAGGCTAGGATTAACCTATTTTGGGTGGGGACCCCTTTTGGTGTTAGCATTATGTTATGCTTTAGCTATTGAAAAATAGCAGACCTACAAGCTCATAGCGCGCCACTCGGTGGCGCGCTACGAGCTTGTAGGTCTGCTATTTTTTTGAAAAATCGAAGAACGACTGACATAGAAACATAGCTTTTTCAGAAAACTGTCAGGATGTAGAAGACATTTTTAGAATCTGATCTCAGGTCAAAATGGATTAAGCATTATCTTGTTGGCCCGTGGCTTTGAAGATCACGTCCTGCTGTTCTCATGTGAGCCGTACACCGTTCCACCCAGCCAGCCAAATCATGTCTGCTCACGGAGCCATGCAGTGTTGCCATGTCCGCTTATCATAAGTGACTTTGGGTCTTTGAATTTCTGCAAAGTCACTTGTAAATATCGGTGGGCTTTGTTAAAATGTAGTTGCTTATTTGGGCTTCCTTCCTAAATGTCGTTTAAAACAGTGGTTCTCGAATATTTTCATGTCAAGGCCTATTCATAGTCTGGATTTTCGGTGGTGAGGTGACCACCGCTCCGGTGGTGAGCTGACCACCGGAGCTGAAATAACGTTGAGCGGTGGTGAGTAAAAACAGAGAGAAGGGCTGGAGCGGTGCCGGTGGTTTGCTCTTCACCGCGGCTCGTGACGTCATGTTGTAGTTCGGTGGTCACCTAACCACCGAAAATCCAGACTATGTATGAGCCTTCAAGGACCCCCCGTTAGGCCCCGTACGGACCTCCATCTGTGTATTTACAAGGTTTAAATACCTCACGTCGTGTCCACATTGTGAGCCTGTAGATTGTCCGTTTGCAAATAGCCGGTGTACTGTATAATATATATACTGTTGTTGTAGACCGTGGCCGCTTGTTTGTCTTGCAAAATCTGGCAACGCTGGAGCCAAGCCATTCTGTGTCAGGGCCCGGCTCACGTCACCGTGTGCTGCAGACGGAACCCATAACATGGCTTTGTTCCTGTTAGGATTGTTTATGAACACTTTGTGACAGGCACACACCGGCTTTAAACTAACGGGGTAATAGCATTATGCTAACATTATATATATAAAAAAAAAACATGTGTTTTCAGTGTGTGTTGCTTTGCACTTTGCCCAGGCGGCGCATAGGCCATCTTTGCCTGGTTAGCGTGGCTCCCTGGAGCGGTTCATCACTGAACCAGCCCTGGGAGTCTTGCCCCCTGATATAAGCATACTGGAATGTATTGTGTTAGGTAAACATGCCTCATGCATGATTCTGTGTCTGCATCACGGCCAAGCTACCAGAGGCGTATCTACAATAAGGCGAGGGCAGGCGTCCGCCTGTCCAAATCCATTTCTGGCCTGGCCAAAATCCATACAATGAGAAAAAAGAGGACAAAAACAAGACCTGAGAACTATTTAAATGGACAGCTGATTGGCCGTTGCGGTAGAGCGCGACCCTCAATCACCCATTGGAATGTAAATGCATGCCTTTCAGCCTTTGTATCCTACTCGTCTGGCAGGTATATCTCTTTGAAAACGTTTAGTGCTACGATTGTGCGCGGGGAGACAATTAACATATCTTGCCTGGCCAAAACGTAATTCCTGGATACGCCACTGCAAGCTACACCAGGCTTTTCAGTGCGCGTTACGCGAATACACGCACAAATTTAGGTCCAGTCCTATTTTTAAAAACGCGTACGCGGGGTTCGCGTTTAGGGTAAACGCGCACAAAACGTGCGCGAAAAGCCTGGTGTAGCCCGGCCGTCAGTGGTGCAAGAATTAAGTACTCGGATGTTTTTGCTTAAGTAATAAGTAGCAATGCAACGATGTAGAAATACTCATCAAAATGCACTTAAAGTACCAAAGTAAATGTATAAATATGTCTTAATGGTCAAATCTATATTTTGCTAAATCTCTGCTGTCAAATAAAAAACCTAGGCCTACAGTATTTGCCTCGCCTCTGAGATGTAGATGAGTACAAGTGTAAAGTATCAAGAAGTGGGAAATACCCAAGTAAAGTAAAAGTAGCTTAGAATTGTAAATGTACTTCCGCCACTGCTTTGCATTACAGTGTACGTTCGTTGCAATGGCAACACGGACAGGTTACCATAACACGCCGTTAACAACGTTGTTGTTGTCGTTACCATAACACGCCATAACCACGTGGGTTCCTATAATAGACCCTCGTTGCACGACGTCGGTTCCTATAATAGACCCTCGTTGCACGTCGGTTCCTATAATAGACCCTCGTTGCACGTCGGTTCCTATAATAGACCCTCGTTGCACGGCGTGAATTATTATGAGGTATTCCTGGTAAAGCTGCGTACATGATTGAACATCCAATCCAACCACGTCTTATGGCCCCCAGCCCAGCGAGCATGCTGGGTAATGATGAGAGATGGTCACAGGACTGGTGGTGGTGGTGGTGGGGGGGGGGGGGGTCAGCAGCAGCAGCATGTTACAGAACACCAGAGCGTGTTTTACAGGCGTGTCCTGTGTGTGTGTGTGTGTGTGTGTGTGCGTGTGCGTGTGCGTGTGTGCGTGAGGAGGGACTATGGGGAGGAAGAGACAGGGAGAAAAGAAGGTGTAAAACGCTGTCTGACTGCAGGCCCTCTCCTGTTACCGGACGTCCTTACCCACCAGACATCCACATTCCCTCATACACACACACACACACACACACACACACACTACCAAATCTGACAGGAAAATATAGGGGGTGGGGGGGGGGGCTGTGATGGAGCATAGGGGATTATACAGTATGTATGCAGCTGGCGGGTGTCACAATAAAGACACTTAGGGCCCTATCCTATCCACTCTCCTCCTCCATCCTCCTCTCTTTCCCCCCAAAAATACACGCTTCCCTCCCAGGCTCCTCTTCCCTCTTCTTTTCCACTTCCACTGTTTTCCTACACGCTCATGTGTCCCTTCCTGTTCCCGCCATCCCATTTTCTCTGACCTGACGAGACGTCTTTGAAGGCCTGCTCTGGAGCGACCTTCAGCTGTTTGTTATGCCGTTATTCTTTGCATACAAATGGCAACCCCTCTCACTTGGGGGATGCTGTATGTGTTCGAAGCCATCGTTACATTTTGGCCAGCCTAATTGTTTTGTGCATGCCATTTTATAAAGAATAAGGTCGCGAATACAATCGGCCAAAATGGGTTTTCTTCGGCGGGTGGCTGGCATCTCCCTTAGAGATAGGGTGAGAAGTTCAGTCACACGAGAGAGACTCGGAGTAGAACCGCTGCTCCTTCGCCTGGAAAGGAGTCAGCTGAGGTGGTTCGGGCATCTGGTTAGGATGCCTCTCGGGCGCCTCCCTAGGGAGGTCCTCGACACACGTCCCCACTGGGAGGAGACCCCGGGGCAGACCAAGGCGCAGTTGGAGGAAATACATCGACTCACTGGCCTTGGAACGTCTCGGAATCCCCCAGGAGGAAGTCACTAATGTTGCTCTGGAGAGGGAAGTCTGGAGCACTCTGGTGGAGCTGTTGCCCCCGCGACCCGACTACGGATAAGTGGTTGAAGATTTATTGGATTGGATTTTATAAAGCTGTTATCATTACCTCGCCCCCCTCCCCGTAAGAAACACAAGGGATTATGGGTTCTTAAATGTAATGTCAGAGCCTGATAACACCTGGACGGTGTACACCGACATCCTTATCCTTAGCAAGAGATTGATATAGCCCAGTGCCATCTCCTCCTCACTCTGGTGCATTATTCATGCAAATGGAAGGAAAGGATTAAAAAAGACCCTGGCTGTGCTGTGGGCAGCACAAGCCCCCGTGCTGCAAGATATAGAACGGTCCTTTTGACTCCTATAACTGCACAGCAGAGCATGACAGCCACAAGGTTGATAACCTTAACCCCCAATTTGCATTCCCACCTAACCACTGCTTTGTACCACTCTCTCCACATCGCCAAGCTATACTCTGTACCGCTATGTTAGTTTGCATATTCGGAGGGCTCAGAGTGGAACAGGTGGAAAACACAGGAAGGTATGATGAAGCGGTTAGGGAATCCTGGGGTTGACCATTGATACCAACGAGAGAGGGACGAGGAAACGGAGGAGACAGGAGAGTGAAAAGAGAAGGGGGGGACGCCCCTCCGGGAGCGATGGCTATCTCCCGTCGACCAGTGTGACAGTGGAAGTGCCTGAAGCCCTGGCTTTTCCTCCCACGGCTTTCCATACCTTTAATATCCCCTCCGGCCAGCCAGGGCGATGTGGGCGGAATTGTCTGGGATTAGGGAAGCTTCCCCGTCTCGTCTCGCTATGGAAACGTGGATCCCTGCAGGTGGAGGCCGAGGTGATGCAACGTTGCATGATGGGAAACCTGATGTGTAGATAGAGGTAATCACTGCGGAGCGGCAATCAAGAGAGAGTCTAGGGTGTTTCCCCAAATCTCTCTCTCGCCGTGACTTTAAATACCGTTACCAGGAAATGAATTGATATGCCTGTGAGGTACACCACAGTGAAGCATCTGTTCCTTGTTTGTGCTGCTGGTGATGGTGGAGGAAGGCCAGTACGTTTTTTTTTTAAAGTTTAGTTTTGTTTGTATAGGTGCGTCATACATTAATGGATAATAATTTACCGCAGAGTCATTAAAAGCACAGACCACTATGGAATGTGTGTTATCGTGTGCGTGTGTGTGCGTGTGTGTGTGTGTGTGTGTGTGTGTGTGTGTGTGTGTGTGTGTGTGTGTGTGTGTGTGTGTGTGTGTGTGTGTGTGTGTGTGTGTGTGTGTGTGTGTGTGTGTGTGTGTGTGTGTGTGTGTGTGTGTGTGTGTGTGTGTGTGTGTGTGTGTGCGCGCGCGCGCATGCTTCTTTTCAGTGTCGTACTGCTTCAACTTTTATTTTAGCGCTGTCATTGCTCATGTTTGAGTCATTGACCTTGAGGCTTGCGTGTCTTCTTACCCAACATCTTTCGTTGGACAACTCTCACTTCAGCAATGCTGTTTTTGTGTTTTTTTCCCTTCACTCATCCTATCCTATCTCCAATGCATTATTCAGGCTCTGATTCATAGCGGACCTTGGAATAAGTTTGCATATTCAGCCTCAGATGAACATCCCAGACGGCCTTCTGTGGGTGGCGGTTTCCTTTCAGTGTCGGTGTCATTGTTTCCCTTTCTGGGTGAAAGAGAAAGTGTCATCCTCTCCTTTCGTTGTGCAAGAATGTCATCCTTTTCACTGCTCAAGGATCCTTGTCCTAGATCGCCTTATATACATTTTTAAGTGACACATTTCTCACCTTGCTCGATTAATGGAGGGGGAACAAAATCACCCCGAGTTCCGTTTTGTTCTCTGTATTCACGTTGGAATTCTTGAGCAGGAATATCTAAGCCACAGTGTCCACATTTACACCGCTGTGTTCTCTATAGGCCAGTGGTTTTCAACCTGTGGGCCAATCGATCCAAGCCCGGAAAACAATCCATTGATTGACCAGCAAAATGAACATGCTCCAAAAAAAAAATACATGCGGGCCCACCCATCCATCTGAACACTCCAAGTGGTCAGCGCGATCACTTTTGAGATTCTCAAGTGGGCTCTGATCCAGTCAGTCAAGATTGAGAACCCACTGCTCTGATCCAGTGAAGATTGAGAACCCACTGCTCTAGGCTATCTCTGATACATTGACCTCCATGATCCCTCTCTAACATCAGCCTGCTCCGTGGGCTGTGTCTGCTTTTCCTCCGAGGTGCTCATGCTGACAGGGCGAGGGGTATGGTATGCCGAGGTGCTCCTGCCCCTCGCCCTCTGTCCATATGTTTTGTGTTACGCCCTAGGAGGTGCCACACTCGGCGGCGGGGAGGGGAGCGGGTGGGGGGTTGGGGTGTGGATAAAGCAGGCCTCTCCGGCCTAAATGACGCATGACATGGCGCTGCGCTCCAGGGCCTTATTTATGGCTTCCCATGTCAGCGAAGGCCTTCTCCCCTGGGGAGCCCTGCAGCCGTTACCCCGCTTGCTGCCTTAGCCCAGTCAGCACTGAGCACTCATCTTTAGCCCCCCCACCACCACCACCACACACACACCTCTCCCATTTCTGGAATGCTGATCACCACCACACTGGAGCTGAAAGTACATTATACTCAGATGTATATATATAGAAGCCATTGCATACTTGCACATACACAAAGAAGAACCTATTTGGTTTATGTGGTTTGTAGTGACCGTTGCTATGCCATGGCACGAGAACTGTTGCGGGACTTATGAAGTGCTATTTCGGCGGAATTAACCCATTCTGGGTGGTAACCTCTTTTGGTGTTAGCATTATGTTATGCTTTAGCTATTGGAAAAATAGCAGATCTACAAGCTCATAGCGCGCCACCGAGTGCCGCGCTATGAACTTGTAGGTCTGCTATTTTTGAAAAATCGAAGAACGACTGACATAGAAACATAGCTTTTTCAGAAAACTGTCAGGATGTGTAGAAGACATTTTTTAGAATCTGATTTCAGGTCAAAACGGGTTAAACCTTGTGTTAGGGGGCTGCGGCCCCTGCCGCTGCCAGGGTACACACATGCCTCTTTTTATCAATGCCTCTGATGTGGAAGGACGTGTGAAATATGGAGCGCCAGTGAGGAAGAGATTTGGTGAGAGGATCTGAGTGCAGTTCCTCTGCAGCTAGTCAAGAATCCATGTACACATCACACCGTGATATCAAACAGACACACCACAGCACACACACACACACACACACACACACACACACACACACACACACACACACACACACACACACGCACAATTGTACGCATTACACACATACCCACATGCATGCTCTCTCTCATTCTCTCGGTCACACACACACACACACACACACGTCGTCTTCATGAGTTATCCAGGAATGTGTCAGTGATCCCTCTCCAGGGCTTTGATGTGAGTAGAAAGGGAAGAATGCAGAGGAAGAGATGGCCGAGGGGAAAGAGGAAGCTCCACAGGCTTGAATGGCAAGACATGATACCAACAAAAAAAAAGTGAGGGAATATAATGGCTTAAAGAAGTGGTAATGGTGTGACATCGTCGTCGTGACACAAGTCCAGGTGTGCCTGGATTTTGTGACAACCACACATTAGACCTCAAAGAAATACATACCACTGGGGGATTTAAAATCAAGCAAGACTCCTATTATTATTATTGTTATTATTTCAATTATAACTGTATATAACTAGAGAATCGGAATCAGAAGCCTTTATTGCCATGACATGTAAACATGTTAGGAATTTGGTTTGGTGGACAGCAGAGTGCAGTTACAACATTATAGGACAAGTGCAAAACAGGACAAGACAAAACAACATGAATAGTGAATAAATATAATGAGAGTTCAAGTGTTCAGGTCAGTCCATTCCACTCTGACTGGGGATGGAGGGAGGATAGAAGGCGGTCAGGGAGGGACACCAGCAGCGTTGAGGAGCCGGATAGCCGTGGGGAAAAAGCTGTTTGAATGTCGGGCCTTCATAGTCTTTAGTGACCGCAACCTCCTGCCTGAGGGAAGCGGGGCAAAAAGGACTGTGGCCTGGGTGTGCAGGGTCAGCCATGATCTTCCTGGCCCTCCTCAAAGCCCTACTCCTAAACAGGGCCTCAAGGGGGGGGTGGGGGGGGGCAAAGGGCAGCCAATCACCCTCTCTGCTGATCGTATGATGATCGTATGCAGCGGCCAAGGACAAGGCCAAGCTGCAGCGGGGAACCAAACAGTGATGGCGAGGGTGATGGGGGAGGGGCCGGGGTCCTCCTGAAGGGAGGACCCCAAGGGTATGCACTTGCATGAAGTGAGTGGCAAATCGAGTCGTTTCACATCGTTTAATACAATCAAATAGGACTTTTCTCTTTGGACATGGGCTGTCAAGGTTAGAAAGTAGTTTTTGCCACTCGATGCATCAGGCGCAAAAAGGTTTGCGAACCACCGGCTTAAGGA
Source organism: Electrona antarctica (assembly GCF_951216825.1). Lineage (NCBI taxonomy): Eukaryota > Metazoa > Chordata > Actinopteri > Myctophiformes > Myctophidae > Electrona > Electrona antarctica. The sequence continues at coordinate 7,241,921 of NC_136801.1, read as the reverse complement.
CCTTAAATGAGCATGGGAAGAAGGCAGGTGATGGCAACACGGGAGGGACGAGGGAGTTAATGCAGGATGGGACGGACAGAAGGCAGGTGATGGCAACATGGGACGGACAGAAGGGAGAAGAGAGCACCGGGGATTTGACTCTCCCTCTGGCTTCTCGCATTACTCTCTGCAGCAGCGGTGAGAGAGAGAGAGATGGAGCAGCGTTGGGGTTTTATGTGGCCTTTTGAGCACAGAACAAGCCCCCTTATGCGAGACAATACGTCCCCACCTTTGGGACCTCCTCTGACAACAAGGCCCTCTCTTCTCCCCCTTCCCAGGCCCTGTCCTGTCCTGTCCGCCTGTTAAAATGCACCGTTTGAAATCCACTCAGGACCATTGTTTAGTCTAGCAGACGTCTCCCTCTTTAGATCTTCCGCCGCCATCAGCGGGCACACATCCCGCGTCCTAGGGGTGTTCTCTCTCTGTCCTCTGTCCCGCTCCGTGGCCAGGCAGCTCCTTGGCCCGCACCCACTTAATAATTGGGCTCTTTATGGCATCGTTAAAGCGCGACGGCGAGTGCATGGTTGCCCGAGCGGAGCGCATTTGAATGCCGCTTGTTTCCCGCTGAGCGAACAAAAGCCAGTGGTGTGGCTAACGGGGCCACATCCGGCCCGGTGTCGTCTCAGGTTCTGAGAAGCAACCGTTCAGCAAGCGGTTGTGAAAGTAAGTGTGTGTGCGTGTGTGCGTGTACGCGTGTGTGTGTGCGCGTGTGTGCGTGCGTGTGAGCGCATTGTGCAGTGAAGTGCAGTGCATGGATGTGTGCACACCTGTTTGATGTATATATGCATGCATGTGTGTTAGCTTTGCACGTGTGTGTGTGTGTGCATTTGAGCATGGTATGACTAACATGCACCTGCAGAGTGGTGGACAGTCCTCCCCTGTTCAGAGTTTGGTTTCTAGTGCTGCCAAAGACCACAGCAGGAATCTCCCCACACTCTGTCCATAATGAGAGGTGGAAACAGAGCGTTCCCACTGCCAACCCCCCCCCCCACACACACACACACACACCCACACACACACACACACACCTCTCACTCTCTCTCGTTGGGCTATACACTGGATGTCCAAACACATGACGAAGACAAAGTTAGAGATCAAAGGAGAGATGGGAGCCTGCTGCTCCTGATGCTCTTTGCCAGGCCTGGAGATTAAAGGAGTGGAATTGGTTTTGTCCAGCTTGACTGGTCAGGAGGCATAGGAAGGGGGGGGTGGGGAGGGGGGGGGGGCACACCACGCTTACGGACTGGGTCAGTGGATTAGAGCGTGAGCCCGGTTGTCTGTGCTTTCATTTGGCGCCCCAATGGTGCAGACTGCAGTACCTGGACTAGGCCTGATGCCACTCACAGTGCAGACACATGGCGGCGGTGGCTCAGGGGTAGAGTCTCCGGATGGTAACCGCAAGGTCGCCAGTTCAAACCCGGGCTCCCCCAGAGTTAGTGTCGAAGTGTCCTTGAGCAAGACACTGAACCCCTAATTGCTCCTGATGTGCTGGTTGGTACCTTGCATGGTTTCCGCCGCCATCGGTGTATGAATGTGTGGGTGAATGTAATGCACAATCTCTGTAAAGCGCCTTGGATAAAGGCGCTATATAAATGCACCATTTACCATTTAGACATAGTGACATACTGTAGTACAGTGACCTACGCTCTCTCTCTCTCTCTCTCTCCCCCCGTCTGACTACTCCAAATCTTCTTCGATGTGAAACTGAATGAAACGCTGGTGGTCTCCACCTCAGAAGGTCCCTGGTGTCTTGGATTGCCGCTGAGGGCCTTTATGGCTGAGTGATGGAGCTGGAGAAAGACTTGAGGGTTCTCCTCTCCTATCCTCTCCCCCTACTTTTCGCTCCTGTCCCAATTTCCTCTCCTCTCCGTTCTCCTCGTCCTCCCATCCCCTCGCTTGCTATTCTCTTCCCGCTCCACTCCTCTCCTCCGTCCCACCGCGCTCTTCCATCAGCCCGTCCTCGTGGGGAGCCCGGTCGTTTGGCCGCCTCGCAGCGGTTCAGCCCGCGGGGGCTGACAGCCGCCTCTGATTTGTTGGGGCCGATGCGATCACTCGATCCATCAGGTCCATCAGGCCGATGCCAGGGGCCTCCCGGGGGACCCGCCCTGTGTTTGGCCCATGCCGCTGAAGGGAAGTGAAGACTCCATCAGGGAAGCCATTAAGATCACAGCGGGCCCAGAAAAATGAGGCTGATCCTGTCACTCACGCGTCGGGGAGCTGGGCAGCGGTCGCGGCTCCTACACAGCCCCCTTCAGTCACATTCCACCGCTGTTTGTCCAAGCCTTTTGATCTGGGGGCACGACCGGACGGAGCGAGAGATGAATGAGCCAACGTGTGAAGTTGGCAACGTTTTGGGGCTAGCGTACGGCACGGGAGATGACTCCAGCCTGGCTTCCAGACCCGCGCTGGTGCTGAGAGCTGGTTTTGTTATCTGAACATTTGGGGGGGTGAGGGAGGGGAGGGGGGGGGGGTAGAAGAGGTGAAGAGGGGTCTCGATCTCCCATAGCCCCACATCTCCATATTTCTTCTCACCCTTCTGTGTCCCCCCCCCCCCCCCCAACCCCCGTTGCTATGACAGAGATGGACCACTTCCACCTTTGTGGCGTGGTCTCAGACTAAACACTCCTCTCTGGTGTTGACGCCTGGGCGCAGCGGCCACCTCCAGCGATGGCCCTCTTATCTCATTAAAACAATAATGATTTCACTGGCTGCCGTTCCCACAGATAGGGCCCAGTGTTTGTCTTTGGCCCTGTGGCTTACAGGCAGGCGCACGAGGGCTTTGGCTGCATCCCCCTGCCTGTCTGCCTGTCGTATATCAGCAGCAGCAGCACCGTCACCCTCTGATTTACGGCTGTTTATCCCCAGTCAGCCCCACAGCAACAGATGGGTCCTGGGCTATTTACTCAGGGAGGGGGTGGGGGGGGGGGGGGGATCCCCAAACCAACCAATTGAATAAATACAACCAATAAAAACAACCAACCCAAGCAGTGATCATCATTGGGGGAGTAGATTTTAATTGCAATTTATGGGTCACAAGAGAAAGAGAGAGAGGCCAAAATGGAGATTGTTTCCAGTTCTTGTCATTCATCAGGTGTCACAGTGATCAGGACTCCAGAACCATCCGTCTGTCTCGGGTGTTTCTTATCTTAACTACTCTTTCCGCAGCAGTGCATGCAGATGGTTCCGACCATCGTCTGATGGCACGATTGGACCGGCTAGATCATGTGTTATGTATTATTAAATGTTATAACCTAATATATAAAATACGTAAATAACTTTATCCTTGGATTGTCAATTTAATAAAGCTGTAAATCTGGAGCGACGTCACATCAGCTAAGAAAGAACGGTTTCAATTGATCTATGACATCGTTGGAGATAGGCCTTAAGTTATGGCCCACAGCACTGTATGCATTTCTATAATATAGGCCTACTTTGTTATCGTAGGACTCTCCGTACCTGTATGCATCAGATTTCACATTATAGATTTTTCTCCCCTTTTGATGGATAGAAACCAGGTTTGCCCCTTGCACCTGTCTGCCATAAATTACCATTCCTGGTTTGCATTTATCCCAGGTGAAAGTTAAGCCCGCTTTGGAAATGATTCTGGACTTAAGTAGACCGATAGCAGTTAGTAATATCCTCCCCTGCGTACGGCATTCCATAGAGACACATGGGTATGCGATTGTGATGCAGTGACTTTCATATTTTCCCAAGATCTTAAGTGTATGATAAGTGTATCCCGCTCGGAGAACGGGGAACACGGCTCACTCCTCAGACATCCTGTGTCTCCACAGCTTAACGGCAACAGGAGTGAGTGGAGGAATTAGGTGGCTCGTCGCCAGGACACATTGTAAGTGAAAAAGTGTTAATTTGTCAGTGCTGTGGAACTGATGTGACTAATGAGGCTATTGTGAGGCATGGAGGCATGTCAGTGGGTCCTGTAATGAGCTGAGCAGGCTCCTGGCATTATATCTCTTGTTAGTTAGGTCCACCCAAGCCTCATCTCCTCTCTGATTAACCCATTTAGGCCTGGCGTCGAAATTTAAAAAATGTCTTCAAAATCATGACAGTTTTCTGAAAAACCTTATGTTTCTGTATCAGTGGTGCTCAATATTTCATGTCAAGGACCCCAAAAACTATATGTAATATGCCTCCGCCGCCCCATCTGAAAATATGTTGTTCCAGGAACCTCCCCAGAAGCAAAGATGTGAGTTAAAATGTTCACTCTGTAATAATATATATTCACATTTTCACGTTTTTTTCAAAAATAGCAGACCTACACCAAAAGGGGTTCCCGCCCAAAATGGATTAAGTTGTGATGTAAGTGTACAGTAGCATAGTGGATTCATGGCTTGTTATTATAGTCACTGTTTCTCAACGGCTGTGCAAAATACAAGCTGGGTGCATGTGAGGTTTTAAGACGCATATCTCCACATGCTTACAGAAGCACAGTTCGTGTTGCAGGATCTGACAGCTTTTTTGTTTTTGCTATGTCTTTCTTGTTAACGTCTTAGCATAATTAATGCTCACACAAGATCCCCGTGGCTTTTCTTTCCTTTGTAAAATTGGGTACCTTTTTAACATGGTAAAACACTCACGGATTTGGCGATGCCATGTATGGACAGAGTAGTGGAACGGCCTGAGATGTTAGATGTGTTGGGCTATGCATGGCCAGACCTAGTGGAATGACCTGAGATGTTAGATGTGTTGGGCTATGCATGGCCAGACCTAGTGGTGTCAGCTCAAGTTGGAGATTTATGCCCCCAGCCAGCTACCCCCTCGGTCTGCAGCGAGACAGTGAGGGAGAGCGAGCGAGAGCACATCTGGAGCCAATCTTAAAAGATGGAGGAGAAGATCCGTGTCGGGGATTGGACCAGCAGCCTGGCTAAGATCAGATCAGCCCAGCCCCGATCGCACCCGCTTTCCTGGCGTGCTCAGTTTCTGACCGTCTGTCTTTGTGGTCCTAATACTAGCACTCCTGACCAGCAACGGTGCCACATCATGATGTCACTGATCCACAGAAATTGTTGACATCGCCGGCCCATACTCGTCAACTACACAAAAGTCAATAGAATTTAGCTAGACCACCTGGTAAGCTTGTTCCACATCTCGTTTGTTGTTTGTCTTTCAGATGTGCCCCCTCTCTCCACCCACCCCCCCAACCCCACCCCCCACACGGCACGAACGCCCTCAACTTCCACACACATTGCATACATTAGAGCAGTTTCTCAATGACTGGCTCCAGTGTCTGATAAGTGGAATGAAATACCACTAGTGCTGACAACAGCTTGTCAAAGGCATCAAGTACACCAGACCACACATCACTGGCAGCTCTTCCACATGGCACGGGTCTGGGGGGGGGGGGGGGGGGGTGCGCGCTGGAAGAAGGAAATGACATCATGGCATTTCAAGCGTGGCGTGAGACGCTTGAGGACAACCTAACTCGCACATTGCAAGTTAGATGAGAGAAGGATGATGATGATGATGATGATGATTTCTTTTTTAGGCATCGTTTCATTACATGTGGCTGGTTGTGATTATGAATCAAATGCAGCTTAGACCAGTGATTCTCACTTCTCTTTTGAGCGGCTCCAACATTTTACCGTGTGCGTTCGTTTGGGTGTCTATGTTTGTGTCTATTTATTTCAGCACAGTTACTGTGGTTACCGGCGTGTCAATTAGTCTACTTCAGTCAGTGATGCAACCATTATGTAATCCAAGGCTCCGCTCACTTCACACAGGGTGTGATTTATTTTATTTATTTCAAGGACCCTTACATTGATATGTACTACCCCACTAGATTAATTTATCTCTGGGACAACGGTTTAATTCAAGGCTTTACAAATGGCTCCATTTGCATACTCTCAAATTAAAATCCATTTAGTTCCTAATCCTGACTGTCATTTAGACCACATTGAGAACCAGTGGTTTAGCCGACGCAAACCTCTACAGCTATAACTACTCCCTCGACAGCGACTCAGCGAGGAAAGACTCGCACTTTATCAACCGCAATAATTCAGCATAATTAATTCTGTACAAAAACCACACCTGTGTGAACTGAGTGGTGCAACTCCATGTGGGGGGGGTCCCCGGTGGGTCTGCGCAACTTCCAGACCCACAGGAACGCGTCCAGGGTGCCGTCCCCGGTTCCGGCGAGCCGCCCTGCGTCCAAAACGGTCAAGAAATGACAGAGTTAATGTGTGGGGTAATTAGACAACACACACTCTCTCTCTCTCTCTCTCTCTCTCTCTCATGCATGCTCCACATTGTAATTAGCAGGCAACATTGCAGCACTATCTCTCTCTCTGGTTCTAGCGCAACAGTGCCACTTTTGCCCCTATTGGTGCCCTAAACATGGGCACATACGGACATAGGGATGGACGGACGGACACGGGGACATTGCTGTTCCTTGGAGTGGCCGCACCACTCAAAAAGGAAAATGCTAATATCATTACATGGCCATTTTGTCGGGGGTTGAAATGTACGTGATTTACAGGGTTTTGTCATTGTGTTCCACTTCGACAGGGCGTTTATGTGCAACGTAGTGTTTCCTGTGTGTTTAGGGACACTTGTTTGACCCGCTGGCCCAAACATCTCGCTCTAGACAAATCTTAATTGTATCTGTTGTGTTTTCTAAGCTTGTGTGATTTATAGGTATTTGAGACCCCTAGCTATTTACTTAGCCATAGTCATCAGGAATACAGATGTCACTTTGATTGACTTGGAAAATGTGGAGCAGCCAAAAGCATAAAGTGGAAATGTTCACCCAGTAACACAAGATAAACAGTGGGAGGGGAGCACTCACGCACACGCGTGCACACACGCACAGATGCACGCGCGCACACACACACACACTCCCTATCTCTCTCTCTTTCCCTATCCCTCTCGCTCTCTCTCTTCTCTCTCTCTCTCCCTCTCACACACACACACACACACACACACACACACACACACACACGCATACACACACACACACACACACACGCACACACACGCGCATACACGCGCACACACACACACACTCCCTATCTCTCTCTCTTTCCCTATCCCTCTCGCTCTCTCTCTTCTCTCTCTCTTCTCTCTCTCACACAGACACACACACACACACACACACGCATACACACACACACACACGCACACACACGCACACACACACACACACACACACACACACACACACACACACACACTCCCTATCTCTCTCTCTTCTCTCTCTCACACACACACACACACACGCACACACACGCACACACACACACACACACACACACACACACACACACACACACACACTCCCTATCTCTCTCTCTCTCTCTCTTTCCCTATCCCTCTCGCTCTCTCTCTTCTCTCTCTCACACACACACACACACACACACACACATCTTATAACGCTAGATAAACAGTTAGGGAAGAGGAGCCAAACACAACAGCAGGAGAAGGGAAAGTGTCCTGTTGGCATAGGGTTTCCCAGAGTAAGTGTTATTTGAAAAGCAGCTGAAGGGTGACACTCACTCCCCTCCCACCCAATCTCCTTCCCTCACTCCCTATCTCGCTCCCTCCCTCCCTCGCTCCCTCACTCACTCCACCATCTGTTGTTCTCTCTCTCTCCTCTCTCTCTCTCTCTCTCTCTCTCTCTCTCTCTCTCTCTCTTCTCAGGCTGCTCTAAGTGCCTTGAAACAGCTGTCGGAGCAGGGACTGGACCAAGTGGACGGCCCCATCAAGGTACGTAGGCCACAGATCACGTCCGAGACACAAGGCACGCCATGCAACTCCCACTAGTGACGGGAACTATCGTTCATCTCAGTGACTCCAGTCACTTCGTTCCTGTTTGCTAAAAGATTAGTTCCGGTCATTTGTTCACCGTTCAGTGCGGCCGGTTCGGCGCTCCTCATGTAGTTCGCTCCAAGGACGAGAGAGGAACGTCTCTCTTCAGCCAGTCAAAATGTTGCATCTGTCTCAGTATAAACACTGAGACAGGCTGTGCATGTGTACACTACACAAGTTGCATGTAAGTGATGATTCCCAAACCATATATATTAGGAGCGCTTGTTTTGGTCCAGGCGCTTGGCCACACACGTCAACAAGCACTCCCTCCATGCATCTCAGCGAATCGTTTGGGTGTGGGGACATCTGGTTTGGGAATCACAATCACGTTTAATAAACCAAGGGGTATATGTGTATTAAAGAACCATCTTCCTCCGCACCGGGAGGCAGGCAAACCTCAGCCTGAAGGCTTGAGAGAATGAATTTGTACATGTGACTTCTTTTTCCCGTTTTCCGTTCCTTTTTTCCCACCCATTTTGGGCGGGAACCCCTGTTGGTGTTTCAAGCATTATGTTATACTTTAGCTATTGAAAAATAGCATATCTACAAGCTCATAGCGCGGCACCGAGTGCCGCGATACGAGCTTGTAGGTCTGCTATTTTATTTTTTATCGTGAAAATGTGGCGCAAATCTTTGAAGATATATTTCAGAGCGAACATTTTTAACTAAAACATTGGCTTCTGGGGGGTTCCCTGGAACTACATATTTTGAGATGGGGGTCCATGGCCCAGTAGAGATAATTCTGGGGGTCCTTGACATGAAAAAGGTTGAGCACCACTGACATAGAAACATAGGTTTTATAGAAAACTATTAGGATTAACCCATTCTGGGCGGGAACCCCTTTTTGGTGTTAGCATTATGTTGTGCTTTAGCTATTGAAAAATAGCAGATCTACAAGCTCATAGCGCGCCACCGAGTGGCGCGCTACGAGCTTGTAGGTCTGCTATTTTTGAAAAATTGAAGAACGACTGACATAGAAACATAGCTTTTTCAGTAAACTGTCAGGATGTAGAAGACATTTTTAGAATCTGATCTCAAGTCAAAGGGGTTAAGAAGCCTTTTTTTTAATCGACATCAATCCAAAATGGGTTAACAAACTGCCTGCGTGTGCATGATGTCAGAGTGATGTGGTCTGATAAGGTGTCTGTACAGGGGACTGCCCCCCCCCCCCCCCCCCCCCCCCCCCCATCTCATCCCACGCATTATGTCCACCATTTCATCACCAGGCCTTATGAACATAGGAGCCTGTACCAAATGAAACCTCCCTCCATCACTTCCTCCCTCTCTCTCTCCGTCCCTTCCCTTCCTGTCCTCCATGATGAGTGGAGGAAGGACGACGACACAGAGGAGGAGAGTGAAACGGGGAAAGTGGGCAGTGCAGGCCGTTGGGTTTTTTTTGGGAGACGAGACAGAGAGGAGATCACAACCAAGCATTAGCGGAGTATTTTCATAGTAGGTGTGCCTCGGGAAGAAGGGTTAGCGAGGGCTGTGTTTTCTTGCAACCCCCCCCCCCCCCCCCCCATGTCTTCTTCAGAGCAAAAAGAGGAAAAGGAACAGAGAAAGGAACCCACCCCACCCCGGCACCGTAACAGTTTTCATTTACGTCACCATCGGAGATGAGGGGTGAATATGGAAACACTTGGACCATATACTTTGACCTGAGTAGTTAATCACTCAACAGTTAGTTCTTGGTCTCCCTTCCTTCCCCTCTCTCTCTCTGTGTCTCCCTCTATCTCCCTTACCCCCCCCCCCCGCCTCTCTCTCTCTCTCTCTCCAAAACTCATTTATGGTCTGGTGTTTCAGCATTCTCTCACGGCAGGTTTTGGCCCCGATAGTTTCGCCACGTAGGTCTGATATTTTTTGCCGTTATCAGAATAAAATAAATATAGTTTTTGCCTCCTACCCAACTCCTCTTTTTTGTTGGCCTGTTGACCTACGAGATGGTGTTTGTGTATAAACCTGTCATTCGCCTTTCACTGCCTCCTGGAACATGCCGCTCTCGCATGTCAGTCCGTTGAAATTCCTGTCTGGATGAAATGGACCATGCAACAGGAACCACAGCTGATCACAGTTACTGTTAAATAGCCTGCCAAAGTGTGTGTGTGTGTGTGTGTATGTGTGTGTGTGGGGGGGGGGGATAATTGGGGGGGTACATCCCATCTTGAAAGAAGTGGTTGAGCCAATACTATCCACTCACTTTCACTTTAATTAAGTGAATTGACCCCAACTTCTAGTTCCAGCTCTCTAACCTGTCTCACTGTAATCTCTGGTCCCCCTGAAGGGCCCTGACCCAAGTTAGAGCAGGTCTGAATAGCCTCGTTCCCAGCCTTTTCTCATCTCCGAAGAGAAAAGCCTGGTAACGACCTAATACAGAGAAACTATTGGCCGGGGACTTCCATCATATGTACACCTCCCGGAAACTGTTTTGGTTTTTTTTTCCCCCCCTCATGTTTGAGCCGAACTTGGGGGTACGAGGTCAGATGAGCTCCCTCTGGTGTCATGCCCATGGGGATCACTCACTCTGAAGTAGGTTGACAGGTAGTTTGACATCAGGGCACTGATCCTCTGAGTGTGTTAAAGACCAGATCCATTGAAAGATAGATGCTGCACTCTGTCTTCTACCTTGAGCCAACCCAGAGACTAGCAAAGTGAGCTCGGATTAGGCCGGGTGAGTCCTGGGGGCGACTGTGGGGTCTAGTAGTAGTATTATTAGTTTGTTGTGAGCCTATGTGTTTTTTTTTTGTTTTGCAGAGTGAAGGAAGAGAGGATGGACACTGAACAGACTAACTCAGGCACCACCACTCAGGTCTGCAAGGATTCAAAGGCTGTCGTCTAGGAGCTGAACCCCCCCACCCCCAACCTAACACCCCCCCGACCCCCACCTCCTGTACCCACAACCCCTAACCCCCCGCTTTAATCCCTTACCCCAACCCCACACCCCCCACGATTGCCACTGTATCCTGCATAACCTGTCAACATGCAATAGGGTGGATGTGGACCTAAAAAAACACCATTACCTGAGTCTATGTGAAGACAACACTATCCTAACACGTTCAACATTTATCAATTATTTCAATGGAATTTAGAGGAATAATAACACAGAAATAATAATACAACAAATAATCAATATTGAATCCGTAACGTGAGCGATAAAAATGCATGGTACTGTAATCAAATCAAGGGAAATCCAAAGTGAACACACACTTCGTAGAGAATTTACCCTATGGATAGACGTCTTTTTTTTTTTTTTGTATGGTTATGGTTAAAGACAAATATGTACATCATGCCATTGAAATACAAAGGAAACATTTTAGGGGAGAAACCAACTTTACCGTAGCTTATTTCTTTCGGGGGTATTATGTTTCTGTTTTTTTTTTTTTTTTTTTTTTTTATCATTTTTCTTTTTCTTTTTTAAATAATCTAACAATGCTTGAGTACTGTATTTAAAATTAACCAATGCCAGTGCTGTGAAAGTTGTAGTTGTTGTCTTCATATATAGTCACCCAGCTTACCTTGTATGCTGACTTAAGAGGAAAAAAAAAAAAAAGAAAAAAAAAAAAAAAAAGAGTTCATCTATCTATATGGATGTGTATGACTTGCAAGAATATCATATTCCGAAAAATAACACAAAGTAAAAGTTTTTCATGTGGACAAAACGGACAAAACTGGTGTTAGCAGTAAAAAACAGTTAGACGTGCGCGCTCACAGGAACGGAAGGTTGGGCCAACCTTTCAGTTCCCGTGTGCTCCATTACCTGTCCCCATTTTAACAAGACCCCAAGGCCACTGGCTTAGAACCACCGCAGTTGTTTCACCTCACCAACCAGACAAACGGTCAGTATTATTGTCATTTTTGTAATCCAGTAAAATACAAGCCACTCACATTGGAGAGTGGCCCCAGGCGAGGTGCTTCGTCACCTCTTCTCATGTCCGCCCAAAGTTCCAGAGGGCACCCGAGGGAAATTTCAGTATGAGCAAACCATATTGATTTGCATGTTTTTTCATGTAATCAAGCAATCGGTGGCTCTACATCAGTGGTCCCCCCCCCCTCCCCCTCCCCACACACACACACACACACAGTTTTGTCGATCACATCTACACCCATTGTGTGTGTTGTATTGACCCTGCCGAGGCATCAACTAAGGTGCTTTTCTCTTTTTTTTTTTTTTTTTAATGTCTGCATTCTAGAGTGAATCTTTGAGCGGTGGAGTCTGCCATTGATTAAGCCCCGATTTATGCTTCCATGCGTCGGAAATGGTCCCGAACCTACAAGCTTACAACGTGTCACGGATGTGACACGTTATGAGCTTGTAGCTCGACTATTTGTGACGGAAGCATAAATTTGTCTTTTTCAGCAGACCGCTCCCTCTCCCCAAAGGTCGCTTTGAATCACTTTGTTCACTGACATGGAGGAGCTGTCGTCTTCGCTGTGAGTGCAATGTGTAATAATAACAAGCAAGGCTGTTTCTGTTACCGAAATGCAGTAAAATCACCTCAGTTCATGTGGGAAAAAAACTGTGTTTTCTTGTCTTTCTTGTGTGTGCAGGTACAGTACAGGTGTGGAGAAAGTGGCCTCCATTTTTGTCACCGCTAAACCCCTTATCCCTCAACTTCTTTGCCTTTTTTTACTATTTTGCAAAACATTTTTGAATAGTTAAAATGGCCAGTCTACAAGCTCACAATGTGTCAATGTAGATTGGCTAGTTCAACTATTCAAAAATGTTTTTCAAAATAGTAAAAAAAGGCAAAGAAGTTTAGGGATAAGGGGTTTAGCGGTGACGAAAATGGAGCCCAGTGTCTCTGAAATAAGATGCAGTGTCACAGTAACCGTAAAACTGTATTCCTTAAAGTCTCTTCAATCAGGAGGACATCCTCTAAGTCAGGGGTTCTCAACCTGGGGGTCGCGACCCCTTAGGGGGGTTGCCAAATTATTTTGGGGGGTGGGTCCCCAGATTATATAAAAAGAATGGCTGGAAAATGGAAATTAAGAGTTTACATAGTACACATAGTACATGCATAAGCTTTCCTTGATGATTATATCTGGTTTCAGTATTTATTTATGATGTATTTTCTCTATTAAAGTTATTGGGGGTGGGGAGGGTGGAGGGGGAGGCGGGACATGGCCAAAGCATTTCCGGGAGTCCCCAGCCAAAAACACTGAGAGCCCCTGCTCTAAGTCAACAGGAAGTCCATCATCATGAAAAGTACAAACGAGTACAAAATAAGACTAGAAAGGTGCAATTTGGGGAAATTGCAAGTGTGGTTGCTTTGATCACACGATGCCGTGGACCTGAGGAACCCTCCTGGAGATAGTTGTGTTAGACTCTAACACAACTATCTAACAGTTAGAGGCAACATGGCTTAATTACCACACTAATAAAAACTACAGTGGGAAGAAAAATCCTACACGTTCTTCATTAACATTTTAAATGAACTCAAAAAAGTTCACAAAAGTTCACAAAAACATGCAAACTCACAGATGTCATCCCTCTGCTTGTTTTTCATTTTTGAGTGGTGCAACCACTCCAAGGAACAGCAATGTCCGTCCTAACCTATGTGACTATGAGTACCAGTAGGGGAAAAAGTGGCGCTGTTGTGCCAAAAACAGAGAGAGAGATAGTGCTCCACTGTTGCCTGCTAATGAGAGAGAGATAGTGCTGCACTGTTGCCTGCTAATGAGAGAGAGAGAGAGAGAGGGGCGTTGCACCACTCAGTTCACACGGGTGTGATTTTTCCTAACACCAGGAGAGAGCATGAAGACGGTTAACACTTGCGATGTGTGACGATCTCTCAGTTAATTGTTGCATTGCCCTTTAATTCCCACACATTCTCTTATGGAAGTTCTTTAAGCCATTCAGGCCTGACCTCGACATTTTTAAAAAATCTTCTAAATCCTCCAGTTTTCTGAAATAAATATTTTAACAATTTTTCAAAAATAGCAGACCTACAAGCTCGTAGCGCGCCACTCGGTGGCGCGCTACGAGCTTGTAGATCTGCTATTTTTCAATAGCTAAATTATAACAATGTTTAAAACACCAAAAGGGGTTCCCGCCCAAAATGGGTTAAGCTTGTGACGCACTGTGATGCATTGAGCTATACAGTATATACCGTAATTTCCGGACTATAAGCCGCACCTGAATATAAGCCGCACCAGCTAAATTTAGGGAAAACAATAAATGTGTACATATACAAGCCGCACTGGACTAATAAGCCGCAGGTGGCCATAGAGATAGATTTAGAAGGTCCCCTAGTGGCCGTTAGCTGTAAAAATCCATAGATTAGCCGCACCGTTGTATAGGTTGTATAGGGTTCAAAGCATGGGAAAAAAGTAGCGGCTTATAGTCCGGAAATTACGGTAATAATTGGAGGGAGGAAGGAAAATCCCTGCACCGTTCATTTCGATGAAAGTTGCTCATCCAGTGCATTATGTGCCTAATATGGACAGTTTCCTCATTCTAGGTGTTTGCGAGTCACTGAGGTTATAACCGCAATGTAGGCATTAGTGTCCTTCCTCAGCTTCATGCCTCTATGTCACAGACGCCAAGCACTCGTTTCTACATCACTCCGGGCAGCGTACCCCCGTAGCGCCTCTGCCTCCCAGTTCTTCTGCGTGTGTGTGTGTAGTGTCAACACACTAACAGATCAGAATCTAACACACGTGCGCACGCAACTTTTTTTTAATAATATTTTATCACATGATTTTGTAACCAATTTTTCACCCATGTGTCAATTATTTAATGTGATCCTGAGCTCTACACACCCTCCGCCAACCTGGGGAGAGCAACGGACTTGAACTCATGCTTCCTTCATGCATGAGTGTCCAAGTTGCTCGACACATTTTTGTTATGGAATGAAAATAATAATTACTGCATTGCTTTGGCTAAAACACTGAATTATGAAAAGGACCGCAATGGGGAAAAAGCCAGCCGCTTTCTCCCATTTGTTGAAGAGAGATACATTTTCAAATTATAGCCTATTGTTATACTTAATTACATCGCTTTGGCTAAAATGCTGAATCCCACTGATAAAGTAGGCTATGTACATACTGTAACTACAGGCATTCATAACTACTGACATTAGCCTACCGCATAGGATTGTTAACGATTGTATATAGCCTACATTTAACAAACAAGCTTGATTGACATTTGTAAATAGGTCAATACAAAAACTGCTACAATGATAAAACCAAAAAAAATACTTGTTTACATCAGGTATAAAGTAAACGTGACAAAAGGGGTCAGAAGAACGGGGAGGCGGAGGCGCGGCCGCGCGGGGGGTGCTTCGCGTCACAGACTACCTCGAACCCATTGGTCCAACCATGAGCTGCTGAGGACAAACTTGATTAAACTGTAGTACCAGCATCGCCCACTTGGAAACTGGTTAAAAGATCTGCTATTGACCTGGGCCGTGGCTCAGTGGTCCAGGCACCTTGGCTGGTGGTCCAGTCTGGCAGTGTGCCGCGGGTTCGACTCCCGATCCCGACGGCCTTTACTGCATGTCTTCCCCCATCTCTCTCCCCAGCCTCAGCTCTCAGCCTACTGACTGTCCCTCCATAAAATATATAAAATAAAGGCAAAAGCCACACAAAAAAAACATTTAAAAAGATCTGCTATTTCCAGTGTGCAACAGTGGCACACAATTAAGTATTGATCAGGTTTCAGGTAGGTGAAAGGGGGAAAAAAACAGGGTAGTTGACACATGGACCATAGGCAAGAAAGGTGGAACACTGACAGGGTGTTTCCACCACCACCTGATATCCTCTACAGAGGAAATGAGAAAGGTTAACTATACCTTATAGAATGTACGTCTTCTACTGTTAATTCATTCTATAGAGCGTCGCAGTCCCTGCCCCCTTTCATGACGACGCCAGGCCCAGGAAATTAATCCCAATGCATTTTTCCCATAGACATTTCAAAAAGTATTTATTTAAAGACCTTTTAAGGCAGCGTCGTACGAAGCCAACTCGAGTCGTGACAAATCATGTCTATCATATTCTACTTTCTAATTCTTTGTTTGGCCCAAAACATTGTGTTTATTGTCATGATTTGTCACGACACGAGTTGGCTTTGTCCGCGGCGTAAACGTCTTTAAATAAATACTTTCTGAAAAGTCTATGAGGAAAATGAACGGGGATTTCTTTTCCGGGTCTCTCAAGGGGGCGGAACTGCGACGCTCTATATAGCTTGCTGCTTAGCAGAAATGAAAATTAAAAAAAAATATATATATCTTTTTTTTTTAACATGAACGGATATTGTGACCGGTTGCCAGCTTCCTCGCATTTCGGGAGGTGTACAGTAGTTCCAGACTATATAGCATTCTGGGATTGTGGAATATTTGTCTGGTTACACAAGAAGAATACTGTTACAGTAAAGTCACAATATTTGCACTATACAATCAATGTTGTTGCCTCATTTAATTTAAAAAAAAAACATAAAATGATAAGTCAAATGACCTGCTGACACCACACAAGCAACACTGCTGGCTGCTACACCTCGTTTGTAGTCCCAAAGTTTGTAGTTCATAAGGTTTTCAATTTATGCTTAGATTATGGCACTGTATGTGGTTTTATTTCTATGACATAACAGGTAAGGTAATTTTATTTATAAAGCGCCTTTCAAAACAGTTGTTACAAGGTGCTGTACAAGGTAAAATAAAACAAGAACACACAGTCCACAGTAAAACAGCAATAACAATAATAAACAAAGCAACAAAAACAATACATGGAAATAAATACAAGCAGAACAAAACTATTAACCAAAATATTTACGATACAAATGTGTTTTTGGCAGCTTTTTGAAAGTATCAACTGACTCTGCAATTTTCAAGTGAAGAGGTAACTCGTTCCACACCCATAAATATTTCCCCAGTGAATTTTGAAGACGTTTGGGCTCCGTCTGACTGATACGGGGCGGCGGTGGCTCAGGGAGAGAGTAGAGTGGCTGGATGGCAACCGCAAGGTTGCCAGTTCTAACCCGGGCTCCCCCAGAGTCAGTGTCGGAAGTGTCCTTGAGCAAGACACTGAACCCCAAATTGCTCCTGATGTGCTGGTTGGTGCCTTGCATGGTTTCTTCCACCATCAGTGTATGAATGTGTGTGAATGGGTGAATTGATGCACAATCTATGTAAAGCGCCTTGGATAAAGGCACTATATAAATGCACCATTTACCATTTACTGATATGCCCATATACGGTATGGAGATCTGTGTATCTGTCAGTCCTTGTCCCTTTTATGCCCATATATGGAGATCCCTGATGTAATCAGTATATGCCAATATTTATGTGACTAATTTTGAACTATGCAGGAGCATTTAGCCACTGTTTCTGTACACAATTACCTTTTCCATGTACTGTATGTCTCAGATATACCAATGAGACGTTTGGGCCAAACCCTTGTGATGTCACAATGACAGCACTAAAGTGGTATTTCAGCAAAAGTAAGTACATCTCTAAATCTATAAATAGCCTATAGTTACATGAATCACCAAGGATGGAAAGTCTTTTCTGTGGGAGTCTTGGGGTGGCTATGGTGTCCAAAAAATAGTTGATAGATTTATTTTAGTATCCTGGTGTCATGCTGCTGTCATATGCTGAATTACATTGTGATGACATTTTATATCCAAAAGGTCAGAAAAGAGGGGAGTCCCGTCTTCACTTATGCAATGTAGTGCGTCGTATTTCCTATGGCATGCATTACTATTTGTGGAAATATGTAACAATACATTTTTGTAAGTGAAGACTTCTGCCCTTCAGGTTCATTAGATATACTTCACTGTGACATGTCCTTCAAAAACACCTTTATTTAACACCAAAACCGAAGGGGAGATTGTGACCACATTTTTCACATTTGCTTGTATTCTGAATTGGTCGAAGAAGTGTGTGCAGTCGTTCTGGGCAATATGACTTCAAATCAATATCATGATTATTTCAAACCTTTGTCTCGATTACGATGAATGATATTTCTTTTTGATTAGTGAAAATAGAATATGTAAAAGTTCACAAGGCGTCATGATGATGTCCCATTTCACAAGTTTTCAAATGTATAAAACTCATTTGAACATAGCAGATCTACTAGCCTCGGAGACGAGGCGATTTTGTTTTAAAAGACAAAAGGTGTATTGGTTGTATTTCCCTAACCAATATCAGTGCAGAGGGGCGTCGCTCCAAATGTGTTTACATCAGTGGTGTCATAGATATTTAAAGAAATCGATGCCTCATCGGCCACTGCAGTTGGTTTGAGCCATGTGTATCAACGTGACACACACGGAAGCTTCTGTAAAGCACTAGTCTCAGACTAGACTGTTGCCTCGCAGTAGTTGTCTGGCTACTGGCTATGCGAGACTAGTGAAGCACCAACACAGAAACTTGCCCTCACTTTTGCACATTATGCCCCAGAGCCGAAAGGAGGCGTCTACCTTTCTATGTCTATGGCCTGACTCACACGGTCGCAACAGATTGATGTATGCTTGTTGTATGCAAAGGGTGTGATACAGCTTGCCCCAATGCATTTCCAATGGGAGTCACATGGTTTGACACAACATTTGTGTTGTATGAGGGGGAGGGGCGCAGTCGAAACACAGCTGAAAGCCATACAACAGCTTGTAGTCCAAAATGTGGACTACAAACCATGTGACTTCCATTGGAAATGCATTGGGGCGGCCATGACACTACACGGCCATGACACTACACAACACACAACATGCAGTAAAGGTCTGAGTGAGGCCTAAGTCTTCACTATACCATGAGTCTGGACAAACTGTAACTGGGTGTGTTATTCCTCCTTTGATAATAACATGAAAATGGAATGCAATTTGCATCTTAGTACCTTTCTGCCACACGGCATCTATTAGAACATGTGAACACTGGGTAGTGAGAGCAACAGAAAAGGCAAACAACAATTTGAGAAAGTAGGTCAATGGCATGGTTCTTCTGAAAGATCTTTGTGTGATCATCTTAAAGGTATATTCAGTGATTTGACTTAATTCAAATATCACTTATTTTTTCTTTTTTTCTGGATAATCCTCCCTACTATAGAGTGTGCTGACCATATAAGGAGTTCCTCCCTGTCCCCAGTGAGCCCCTGGGGTCAAAAAACCCTAGTTTCAGTTTTGGTGGCGGGTGGCAAAACCTTCATCCAATCAGGATGAGAGGGGCCTTCCTCCAATCATGATCGAGTGGGGGCGGGCCTTTGTGCACATGCTGTTGGCCTGTTGTACTTCCCCCACTGTAGAGCGTGTGCATGTGCACATCTTGTTACCGGGGCGGACCGGGTCTTTTTCCAAATCACTGAATGCTCCTTTAAATGCCGCAAGTTTTGTGAAGCCCAATTAACAAGTGCAGTCACATCTCTGTGAAGTTTAATCCGTTCAGACAAATCTGTTTCTCCAAAGATGAAATATGACCCCTCTCTCTGGAATTTTCTGGAACGACTTGATTTGATAAAGGCTGTTTCATTGTTGAATACACTGATGCGTAGCCATGCGACGCACCATAACACATCGCCTCATCTTGACTGGTATGAGAAAGAAGCAGGTGTTTTAGTGATGCCTTTCGCTCTGCAGGCTGAGGATCTGCAGCCAGCAGCTTGTGAGAAAAAAACCTTATGTCAATGAGTAACTTTGTCAGACTTTATTAGATTCTGTTAATTGACACCGGAGACAAACTCACTGGGTTCTCATGCTCAGACTAGCCGTGGCTGGCTACGTGAAAGAGATCTGCTGTTCCCATTCCCATGCGCGAGACACACTTAAGCTTTAACTCATTGCAGTCAGTTGCATAGAAGCGATTACCGATATCCTACTTTACTTGCTCAAAGTTTCACATCACCTTGGCGTTAGAGGGCTAGATTTCGTGGATTGATTGATTGATTGATTGAACCCAAAGTGATCAAATGAAGTCAAATGGATAAAAGCACAAAAAAAGTAAGAAGGCTTGTTTCTATTGTGGTCCTTTTGGGAAAGGGAGGCAGTACAGGGAGCATACACGTGTTATCTTCCCTCATATAATTACGTCGCCTTTACCGTTGTGTCCTATACCTTGAAATCACTGCACACCTGCGCTGCCCTCGTCCCCTTCCTGCACCGTCCAGAGGGCACGGAGACCCTCGGCATGCAGCATCAAACCCACTCTGCTCCCCCATTAGTGAGATGAATGAGAGTATCTGACAGGAGCTGTCTAATTCCACTTGGGTGACTAATGGACTCAGCTGGCAGCTACATCTGCTAGCCATTGGAGAGTGCCAAGGCTGTTCACACACATTAGCGACTGGCTCTCTGTTGCAGACACTTGTTCAGGTAGTGACAGTCCGGCATGAGGCCATTGGCCGAACCCCGGGATGAATTGCCCGGCTCTGGTCTGGCTAATATGGGAAGTGAACCTTACTGCCCAAAATAGAACAAAATCAATGTGGCCGTGGAGCCTTGTGGTGCCATGTTAAGAACAAATGCCAGAGTCATTGATTTTTCTGGCTGAATTATGTGCTATCGACCCAGCTTAAAGTCCTCTAAATTAGAGCCGTATTAACAGGAGAAAGAAAGAGTGAAGGAAATCCTATAGACTTATAGATGAATGACCCGCCAAAGAGACTCAAGCCAACATCCCAATATTGTTTCATCATTATTTGACTTGGGTTTTTACTGGTCCAATCGGGAATAGGCCTCCCTCAGTACTCTGGACCCACACACAGGGACCTCATTTGGTGCGTGTCAACTGCCAGAACGGTAGCTGGAATGTGGGGGTGCTGCGGTGCTGAGCGTGTGTGTCTGCACACTCAGGGATTGAATCTGTCAGTACGACTCTCCCGTCAGATTAGAAATAATCTACCACTGAGCAACTTTATCCAGCCACGATTAGTCACAGCAAGGGAAGTCTATACATACCGTGCATGCTGCAGGCTTAGGCGCTGACATCTCAACACTTCTCCATAACACACACACACACACACACACACACACACACACACACACACAGGCAGCACTGATTGTCTGTCTACTGAGAAATCAATTAGCTCTGTGTGGCGATTGTATTGATTGATGATGTTCAGAGAAACATTCCGTCCCATAGGAACTATAGTCTTTCAAATTAGGATATTTTTCAAAGTAACATTTGGCCGGAGACAGTTCTCAGTGGACTTCAGAGAGTGTTATCGGGCCACTTATCACTTACTCGTTGTCATGTGAGACCACTCAAGTTATTAGAGGCTTTCTTTAATCATTGTCACTTATCTTAACTATCCTAACTAACTCAATTCTGGACATGCATGCCGCCGAAGGATTAAACCCATTTTGGGCGGGAACCCCTTTTGGTGTTTTAAACATTGTTATAATTTTGCTATTGAAAAATAGCAGATCTACAAGCTCAAAGCGCGCCACCGAGTGGCGCGCTTTGAGCTTGTAGGTCTGAAAAATATGGCACAAATCTTTGAATATATATTCTTTCAGAGTGAACGTTTTTAACTAAAATCTTTGCTTCTGGGGGCGTCCCTCCCTGGAACAACATATTTTCAGATGGGGGGTCGGCGGCCAAATACATATAATTTGTGGGGTTCTTGACATGAAATAATGAGAACCACTGATATAGAAACATGATTTCGACGTCAGGCCTAAATGGGTTAAACCCATCTCCACACTGGTGGGCAGGAACTTTACTCCTGCCCACCACCACCATGGATCACCGTGGAGACCCATCAGGTTGAATCCTTCGGCGGTGCCTCCAGCCTGGCCGGACACTCTAGCAAACCCATGAGCTGTGTACCTGTGTGCTTCTACCCTCCAACACAATCCATTTTACAAACCCATGAGCTGTGTACCTGTATGTTTCTACCCTCCAACACAATCCATTTTACAAACCCATGAGCTGTGTACCTGTATGTTTCTACCCTCCAACACAATCCATTTTACAAACCCATGAGCTGTGTACCTGTATGTTTCTACCCTCCAACACAATCCATTTTACAAACCCATGAGCTGTGTACCTGTATGTTTCTACCCTCCAACACAATCCATTTTACAAACCCATGAGCTGTGTACCTGTATGTTTCTACCCTCCAACACAATCCATTTTACAAACCCATGAGCTGTGTACCTGTGTGCTTCTACCCTCCAACACAATCCATTTTACAAACCCATGAGCTGTGTACCTGTATGTTTCTACCCTCCAACACAATCCATTTTACAAACCCATGAGCTGTGTACCTGTATGTTTCTACCCTCCAACACAATCCATTTTACAAACCCATGAGCTGTGTACCTGTATGTTTCTACCCTCCAACACAATCCATTTTACAAACCCATGAGCTGTGTACCTGTATGTTTCTACCCTCCAACACAATCCATTTTACAAACCCATGAGCTGTGTACCTGTATGTTTCTACCCTCCAACACAATCCATTTTACAAACCCATGAGCTGTGTACCTGCGTGTTTCTACCCTCCAACACAATCCATTTTACAAACACGGGCCATGTCAGTCTCATTTGCTGCAACCGGTTGTGTAGGACATACTCGGCGATGACGACAGTCAGGCCTCAAATGGCAAAAGGAGAATCTGAAAGACGATGCTGTAACCCTGATCCAGATTCATAGATCGCACACTGTGGCTTCTTGTGCTACATCTCAAACCGTGGAGCAGAGGCATTGTCCGTGCCGTTGTGAGAGGGTGGTTGATATGCAACACGCATCAGGAGAATCTATGTCCCAACATACGTTGCATAGCAACTCCCTCGTTTCTCAGTCTCCTGTACTATTCTATTGAGACATGCTCAAAATATTCTACGATTCATGAACATCTGATCGTACCCGCTGCCAACTGGACTTATTCGCATTTAGATTATAGCCATACAGACAAGTTGTCCATTTACCTTTTTCATAGCATTTTATTATTATTTTAATTATTAATTCCTTCTCTAATGCTTAAAGGACAACTTTAGTATTTTTCAACCAAGGTTCATGTTTTAGGTTATTAGAGAAAGTAAAAGATGAGGGTAATTTATTTATTTTTTCATTTGCTACTTTCTTTCGTTTTACTGATTTTAGCTATTTTTGACAGGGGGGGCGGGGGCATTCGAACATGGGGCTAAATATGTATTTGTTTTTACAAAATGTTTTAGAAATGTATTTTTTATAATTTACTATAGTCCTACTAGACCCCATAAATTACATCTGGCCACAAAAGATCACAGGATCTATTGAACGTGAAGGGGGAGGTGACAAACTCACAGATTGAGCCTACGACACACAGTATGGCGTCCCCCTATAGTACCCACCTTCACATTCAGTAGATCCTGTGATCTTTTGTGGCCAGATGTAATTTCCTGGGGTCTAGTAGGACTATAGTAAATAATAATAAAGAAATCACCGTACAAAATGTGTAAAGAAATACGTATTTAGCCCCATGTTCAAATGCCCCCGCCCCCCTGTCAAAAATAGCTACAATCGTTAAAACTACTATCTTTTACTTTCTCTAATAACAACCTAAAACATGGACGGTGGTTGAAAAAGACTAAGTTGTCCTTTAATTTATACTCTGTCATATGACATAAATCAGGTTTAAATGTTCTATAGTGATTTATAGTGGTTCTCAAATTGGGGTCTGGGGATCCCCAGGGGTCCTTCAGGAGGCGCCCCAGCCAAATGTGTTAAGATAGCATAGCATCAAAATCTGTTTGGATCTACGAGTTCACAACGCGTCACTTGGTGAGCTTGTAGATCTGCTTTTCAAAAGAATCTTGAAAAATGGTAAATAAAATAAATGGTAAATGGTGCATTATATAGTGCATTATATAGTGCATTATATAGCGCCTTTATCCAAGGCGCTTTACATAGACATTCGCCCATTCACACACACATTCATACACCGATTGGCGGCGGAAACCATGCAAGGCACCGACCAGGAACAATTAGGGGTTCAGTGTCTTGCTCAAGGACACTTCGACACTAAATCTGGGGGAGCCCGGGTTCGAACTGGCAACCTTGCGGCGCCGGTTACCATCCGCCTCCGCTGCCTGAGCCACCGCCGCCCCTGTCAGCGAAAATAATTGAAACATTTGGAATATTTTTCAAATATTTTTAAAAGACAAATTATTTTTATGCCACTGTGACAGGGTGACAAGTGTTAGGTACCTGGCCTAGGGGGTGCCAAGATACACAACAAAAAACAGGGGAGACACAGTTTACCAAATAAATAGAATTTATTGATTAACCAAAAATAAGTTATCAAACGATAAATCATGAATAAGCAGATGAAGTGTGGAGATCAGTAGTCAGTGGTGTAGTGCGTGTATGCATGAGTGAAATGTATGTGGGTGCGTGTTGTATGTATTAACAGAAATGTTGAAAAGTGTGCATAGTGGAGAAGGTGCAGGAGGCAAATGAAAAGAACAGAACTCTGGAAGGACTGGGGAAGCAGGCATTTATAGGGCGTCGACACCCGGGCCCAGGTGCGAGCCACTTAGGCTGATCATCATGAGTAGCTCTGCTCCCCAATCCTATTGGATATACTGCATGGCTGTTTATCCAACAGCCCATTTTTGTCTAAAGGCTGGATTGACTCACAATGTGGAACGACAATCATGCTGATCGGCTACTAGTCACAAGAATTGTCCTAGAGAGGAGAAAGGGCAGGGTGGGCGTCCTCCCAACAATGGAAAGCAAGTGAGAGAGAGAGTCTTCTGTTCGTCAACATTGCTGAAGACACACTTTCCTGACACCCAACTGCATTGAATGAATCGAGGGTGATGGAAAGTAACTAAGTAGTAAGTTCATTTACTCAAGTACTGTACTCAAGTACTTTTTGTACTTAACCCATTTAGGCCTGACGTCGAAATAAATAAAATAAGTCTTCTGAAAGAATATATATTCAAAGATTTGTGCCACATTTTCACGATTTTTCAAAAGCTAAAGTATAACATAATGCTTAGTTAAAACACCAAAACACCAAAACGGGTGGAGTATTTCCGATTACCAATACTTTTACTTCTACTCCACTACATCTCAGAGGCAAATATTGTACTGTATTATAATTGTGTATTACAATTATTTGAGAACTATTTGAGTTACTTTGTAGATTTGGATTATTATTAGAAAACATACATTAACCACTTCATTACTGTACTTTGGTTATTTGAAAATAGCCGATCTACAAGCTCACAGCGTGGCACGAAGCCTTCTGAGCTTGAAGATCTGCTATTTTCAAAAGATTTTTAAACCTTTTGAAAAACTTTGTTTTGTAATTTTGATGCCAATACGGTCTCATCTCCCCACTTGTTATCAAATTAATGCCCTACTTTGTCATACTGTCACACAAAAGAATGTGACACGTTTGTGCTTGAAGATCGGCTTTCTGACTGTTTCAAATTTCAATCCTGAAAAGTAAAGGATTTAAACATATGAGGTTCCCACCCGACAGCAATGCCATTTAGGTTCATGAATCAATGAAGACACACCAACTTAATAATCTAAATCACTTTATTAATTTAAGTTAGGTAGAGACACTAAACATCGGAACCACATTTGCCCCGCAATGGAGCAGTCTTCAGAAAATTACAAAAAGAGGCTTATGTCATATATACTGTCCACAAATGGCAAAAATTAAGAGGTAGAGAATTTAGGCTCATCACTGTGACTGAAGGAATGATGCCTACTGGAATGTAGCTGGAATTCAAAAGACTCGTGTCTTCCCAAAGGTATATATAAAATATGAATACAACAAATATTATGGAGACAGTCATTTTGGGATACTCAGATACAACAGTTTAACGTCTACATTTCACTGTAACTGGACACGGTGGACGATGGGCAGCAAAGTGAAAGCATCACTTTGGAACAAATATGGTAAGCTAGAGTGTCTTAATACATTGTGTTCAACCATACATCAGACTGGAGGAGCATCGGTGTGACGGGAGTTTCATGTCATCTCTTAATGACTGGTTTACTGCCAATAATAACGTAACTGTTGTTAAATTCTGAATTTACAAGAAATACAAAATAATAATAATAATGCTATATCCCAAACATTGTGAGAACAAAGGTTTTCTCTCAATATCAGTACAACCCTAATTGAGCTCTGGCCATCGATCCCTCATCCCACACAGACTTGGAAAGAGGTTAGTCCATAGAGACCTAATGTAATTTAAAAGGACACTGTAGCATTCAACACATCTTTATATGGACCGCCCTGTGAAGACTCCCAGTCGGCCAAATATAGACTGCTATAAATCCAACCGGGGCGCCGTTACCGTTAACCATTTCATCAGCAACATCTAGTCTACATGTTTGTATCAAAAAAACAAAACAAAACAAAAAACACACAAAAAGTACATAAAATTACATTAACGTAATGTTGTAAATTACAAAAATTGTGTTTCTTCATCGCAATTTGATGACCGTTGCATCACAATTTGATGACCTTTGCAATCAGTGAGTACAACAAGCTACAATCATAGCCGTGTAATTTGCAAACTGTGTGGTTCCTTTCTGATTAAGGTCAAGCCTCTGGAGATACTGGGGTCTGTTGTGAAATGTCAGGGTTGGCAGTGTAGAGAGAGAGTCAGTAATTACAGTGCATGTCTACAAATAAACAAAACAAACAAAAGTGACACAGATTTCTTTTTCTTACTGTTCATACAGTAACATACTGTATATTTCCACAAAGACACTAGATAAGGCTGGTGACTACATTATGTAAATAGTTAATTACTGAATACCTTTTTTTTTCATATGATTTTTCAAAACTAGTGACACAGTATATATAGATGTTGGTTTTGTTTAAACAAACCTTTAGAAAATAAACAGACAAAACAAAGTCAAATAAATCCTTTGTGTAGTACACAGCTTTCCTTGTTCCATGAGGAACAATATGGTAAACCGTTGCACTTGCTCAATGCAAGTGCACCAGTCTAGATACAGTCTCGTTTTTCCCTTCCGCCTTTTCCCCAATACACCCTCAGTGGTCGTATCCTCATGCTTGCAGTGTGATGTGCCCCCCTTGTGTGTTGAAAAGCAGCACTCCCTATAGGCTAGATCCCGTTCTTGGCTTCATTGTTATTCATGGCCTCCTTCCGCTGAGCGAGGAAGGGGTACATACACTTATCAGCGCCCAGGAACCGGTACATGCA
Source organism: Electrona antarctica (assembly GCF_951216825.1). NCBI lineage: Eukaryota > Metazoa > Chordata > Actinopteri > Myctophiformes > Myctophidae > Electrona > Electrona antarctica. Next base: position 7,214,952 of record NC_136801.1, on the reverse strand, counting down.
CACGATGGCCTCGAAGGGCAGAATGCTGCGAAAGACAAGAAGAGAAACCAATTAGGACCACGAGATTGCTTACTGAATCTCACCTTTGTCCCCCTTGCACACTTTGGTTTGTTTGTTCGATCGATCGATCACCCAACACCATACTTCACACTCAACTACACTAATGATTCTACAGAGTTAAAACAATAAAATGAATTATATATGAATTTATATATATATATAGTCTCCATCACTTTGCTCTCTTCATTGTACCTTCTTATTTACTGTCTATGGGGTTTGGGGGTTGCCTTTCCTGTGACATTCCTTCAATAATAATTTTGTAAAAAAAAAAAATGTATTCTCGGTTTACTAAAGAGCTGACTAACACTCCATAACAATAATTACTAGCTTTTACTTTTTTGACCGAAAATATAACTTACAGCACCTTTAAACTAGCCTATACAATATGGAGATTAGACTGGTCCCAGGCAGCTCACCTTTTCATGAAGTTGACCATATAGACGATGCGCGGTGTGCAGATCATATGCTGGTCAGTGAGGATGGCCCTCATGGCCTGTTTCACACAGAACTCTGGCTTCAGGGGAGGGAGGAACGGCTCGATCTCCTTCCTGCAGATAGAACATTTTCATGGGTTATTTACTGACAGCTCTGCTGAGGATACACACGTAGCTAGCCCATTTTGGGCGGGAACCCCTTTTGGTGTTAGCATTATGTTATGCTTTAGCTATTGAAAAATAGCAGATCTACAAGCTCATAGCGCGCCACCGAGTGGCGCGCTACGAGCTTGTAGGTCTGCTATTTTTGAAAAATCGAAGAACCACTGACATAGAAACATAGCTTTTTCAGAAAACTGTCAGGATGTAGAAGACATTTTTAGAATCTGATCTCAGGTCAAAATTATTTATCCTGTATAACGTAAAGGCCCTCCGGCAGTATAGTCACGTGGCTTTCATGATTATGTTTAATTCAAAGCGCATTTCTACGTGGAAGCCATAACAATGCAGGGGGGGAGAGGGAGGGCGGGGGGGTACTTAGGGCAGTGTACCATATTGGCAGTCTGCACACAAATGAGGGACATGCTGGGGTTATTTAAAAGACACATTAAATGAGAGATTAGACTGTAGAGCTGAAAATTGGGAACTGCTTTTTCTGGTACATGGACAAGGGAGAGTATTTCATAGAGGGATTCTAAAAACAAAAGGGTCTGCCAACTGTTGATTTTAACCATGCCACAAAGGGCTATTACAGTGACCGAGGGGAGGGGAGGGGGGTTAAGCCCAGGTGCACCTGTTGGCTGTTTCAGAGGTTCTCTGCTGGGAAACTAGCCCCCATTGTTTGGATGAAACACTCACCAAGGCAGTCAGGGGACTTTTTTAATATCCTATAACACAATCATTACCTTGATTGCTGTTTTGAAGTTCAAATGGCACGGTGTGTGTGTGCGTGTGTGTGTGTGTGTGTGTGTGTGTGTGTGTGTGTGTGTGTGTGTGTGTGTGTGTGTGTGTGTGTGTGTGTGTGTGTGTGTGTGTGGTTGTGCGCGTGTGTGCGTGTGGCAATTTCACATGAATGAAAATTGGAATGGAGATGATAGCATGCCCTTCTCAGGTGCAAGGGCAACTTTAACCGCTTATGTGCTATTTTATAGCTTTAAAACTTTCACGAATAGCGGAAATAGCCAATTTATTTGTCGCTATTTAAGAAACTTTGTGAAACATTTTGACAATTTTCGACTATAATGAGATGCCCAAATTAGGGACGCCTGAGTGATTAGAAAGAAATAAAGCTCACCTTATTCTGCAGCCCTTGAACATGCCCGTGTCAACCAGGTAGGGGCACACTAGAGTCATGTTGATCCCGTCCTTTTCTGAGGCCTTCAGCTCGTGGCTCAACGACTCGTGGAAGCCGATGGCACCAAACTTACTGGCGCAATAATCCTGGGGAGGAATAATGAGAGAACAGGTTAGCCCTGTTAAAACTCTGCCGTGGCTGTGTTGCCTTGCACGCCTGGGACCAAGGTGAACATTATCAAACGCGCCCTGGAGGCACGGAGGTTTCTCCTTCCTGTTAATGACACGGCCACAAAACCCCCAGCTAGCCCGTCCCTCCGTTCTACGGTTTCATTAGCATTCTTCTCCCGTGCATCAGGAGACCGCTCGGGCTGGCGGTCGTGTTTTGATGTGGTTTACCGTGGAAATAATCTTCTGAAAACAGCTTGGGCAAACACAGATGCACATTGCTAAACATGGGACGGATAAAGAGGATTTGACTGCGCCCACATAACAGCCCTGATGCCAGCTTCCCCCGCCCACCCCACCCCACCCCACCCCTGAAATTAATGTGCAGCCCTGGAATCACATACAAGGCATTTCCAGGAAGCATAATAGGTCAATATAAATTGACTACGCTTCAGTCCCTTTGAAGGGAGACCTATCGTTAAGGATGAATGCTTGTGCAACAAAAGCAAACGTGCAGCTATAAAAACACAGGCAAATGGCCCAGTAGTCCCTATAGTCCATCTGAAAATGACACCAATCCAGCCGCGGATAAATGAGCAGAATTCTAAATTATCAAAATAGGGCCTTCAAGGCGGTCCACCCATTTAGTTCTTTCAATAGTTACGGGGATAAATGACTGCACTTAAATAACAAAAAAGAAAGTGAACTCTAGGAAGTCATATAATTAAAAGACAAAAAACTATAGGGAAAGAAACCAAAACCTAGTCTATTTGGATGTTGCGGTGACCTGAATACTGAGTGAGTCTGAATTGTTCACAAAGCGCTGATGAAGATGTCTCTGCCCCTCTGGGAGCTGTCAGCTCGTTCTGGCCCCGGGGCCAGAGCCCAATAGGGGCCTCACACCCCCACTGCTGCAGATAGAGGACTCTATACGCTCATCTCTGGCCCTTAATTTAATGGGTGGAGGGACAGCAAGAGAGTGGGTCTAACCTCCCCGGCGCAGTGTGCTAGCTGGCATTCTGAGGTCTTTTTTTTTCCTTTTTTTTTTTAGAAAGCCACTGGTTGGGACAGACGGAGGATGGATGTGTATGCATGTATGTGTGGTTGTGCATGGTACTAACCTCCACTCCAGCTGTGCTGAATAAGCCCAGAGAGCTGGCAACCGTCACAATGTGACCATGGTTCTGCTCCAGCATCTTGGGGAGAAAAGCCTTGGTGGTCTGCGAGAAGGACAGAAGAAACAGAGAGAGGGGCGGGGGTGGGGGGGGGGGGGAGGAAGGTTAGTTTGACTGGTACAGCTCGTCTTGTGCCAAAGCCCTTTGATCCTCTCTCTCTCCGTCCCTTTCGCCATTTCTGTCTCTTTCTCCATGGTGACGCAGAGAGAGAGAGGAGGCCCTTGAATGAGAATTCATAACAGTCTTTGGGAATCTATAGCCACTGGAGCTATAGTTTGAAAGTCGGGATGAACGTCACTTATAGTAGTCATATTTGATGATCTTTATAGTAGGTGGGAATTGTAGTGATTATTCACTGACAAATGTGTGCACGCGCACTTTTGTGTGTATGTGTTCTCTGCTGTGGAGAGAGAGTGCTGGCTTTTTTCTTCCCACACAGATCTGGTACCCGATGGGCCTGAGTCTAAAGACTTGTTGACAGCCCCAATCGTAGGCTTCCGTTCACTCAACACTTTCCCACAATGCAATTCAGCCCCATGTCTACCCTACCCACACGGCCTTGTGTCCTGCCCAGGAAGCGGTCAATAGAACAATCCATTCACAGAATATGATAAAAAAAAAGGAGATGAAAGTGTTTTGTCGTTTGCCACGTGAGAGCCTAAGTGGTTCCACTGGCTGATCCAAGGAGAGGTTTAGTGAGGTAGTGAGAAGAGCAACACCGGGGAGGAGATGGAGGGGTTACCGTTTTCTAACTTGGAGATCCATTTCTCATTTGGCCTTGCCTGCATGCCGACTTTGGAGTTTACCCTGTGCACAGCATGGGCCAATCAGCAGGTGTGCCGTGTGACAGCAATCACATAGGAACTGACCAATCACTCTCCCCCTAGGAGGTCTACAAACAACCAGCAGGCCCTTTTGTTGTAGCACTGCTAATTCTATTACTATATTCAGATGTGCTATGGTCTGTTATGTGGCATAGTAGTACCACAGTAAAATACATATGCTTACGTGTATAAAGAGAGAAAGAGAGGGAGAGAGAGCGAGAGAGAGAGAGATTTGATTTGAGTCTATATTTGATGATACAAATGAACAGTTACAGATTGTGGTTGGCTGGTATGTTAGCGTGGTCAGAGTGGGTCTGAGACGAGGATGATTTAATCTCCTTTCTAAACTTTTCCTGGAGGGAAGTACAGAGCATGGTACCAGCTAGTACAGCTATGTAACCACTGGCAGAGGAGGAATGCCTCATTAAAACTGGAGCAGAGTGAAACTCTGTCAGACACATTAACTTCCAGTGTCATCTGTACAGTGTTTGAACTGATAGCACTGATCGCATTTGACAACCGCCGGCAGTTCCGAGATCCCGTACTCCCCATTGTTATGCTAGGCAAATGCAACTGTAAGCATTAAATCAAATCCAGGCCAAAATCCTTTATGAAGCAGGAAGGGCTGGTTTTAAGAAGCTGGCATGAGAGACCTTTGCAGCTTTAGAGTTCTTACTGTAGCCAGGTATAACTGATCTGACTCCACTCCAAACTACCAAACATGTGCACTTTTCCAGGACATTAAATCTGAAATTGCTACAATATACAACTCTTCGAGTGATGGGGGCCCTAATAGAGGGGGAGAAGGAATATGAGGCCCGAACAATCGCTGAGAAAGGGCTCTGTGTGCCAGGATGACAGTGGGTGAGGGAGGGTTGCGTGCAAATGAAGCATTAGCTCAAGATATGCCCGTACCTGGCTGGAGCCAAAGCTTCCCAGCCCTACTCCCACTGCACCCATCTGAGAGGGGGGAATGACTTCATGGTCCAAGCCTGAATGGGAGATACAGTAAACGGGGACATTTTTGCTGAACCGTATGAAAATAACGAACTAGGAAGCAAAGAGGGGAAGACAATGGGCTGAACGTGACTGTCTGACCGTTCCCTCTCTTGCCCCATGATGTCCTGCCTCTCATGGCATGTGGCTGTGACCTCCGCTGACCTCTTAGACACGAAATGTGTGAAAGCAAACAGGAGCTCATGTCTTACATCAGAGCCGCCGTAATTGGGTCTCAACGCTCCCTGTTCCGCTAAATTACCCGTCGACACAGCCGGGCCTCCTTCGCCCATGCGGGGGTACTCTGCCCGCGGTGCCCCCTAATTGGTTTGTTGTCCCCAGGATCAGTAGAGCCACACAAAGCTTCTTGCAGCTGGGGTGTCAGGCTGCATTAGTGCTAGCGTCTGACCAAAAGGAATATGAGCAAAATATTGGCCTTTGCTTAGGACCAGATGGCCATTTAATTGGGCTGACCTCTCCCCTGATGAGTGTTAGAATAGTTAATGCTACGGTGACCACTGATTACAGTCGCCAGTCAGCCTGTAAAAAGGAAACCTAGAGCTACTACGGCAGTCCCACCAACCCACACTTAGCGATGGGGGTGGCGGGCAGGGCCCAATTCTCCTGGAAATCGACCGCATCAACAAGCCAGGCTGGTCTCTTTTTCCCAGAACCCAGTGTGTTCCCCAGACACATTAAGCAGGTACATGGAAAGGGAGAGGCCTACATGGGAATAGCGCTCCAGTGAGGGGTACAGGTGCACAGAGCTTGAGGAGGGGGCCATATAAAACCAGTCAAGTAGGACCCTTCTGCCTGGCTGGTTCCTTTCTTTTGGCTACAGCAGGAATGCTGCCCGCGGAACTTGGCTCCTGTCGCCTGGCATCTCGTCAAGCTGATCCACAGACAAGAAACCAATTGTCAGATAAGTGGGTCAGGCAGCAGCTCGCCATTACCCTCCTCGCCTTCCTTGCCTGTGGATGGGACAGAACTGCCTTCCTTTCTCTTTTCCTTCCTCTCCCGCATCATTCGCCGCAGGACTCTGTGACGCTACGTCAATGCTAAGAGAGTATAAAGATTCTGCAAGATGGTGCGATCACTGCTTAACACCTGTTGAGTCAATCGTTGGAAAAACAACGCAAACCCAGCATTCCCCGCATAACGCCACGTCCCTTGTATGAGTAAACGTCAGGCCCTTCCAGTACCACCACTCTGCAGCTGGACTTATCAAAGCGGCATCAAGCCAATTACAAGTGATGACCCCCTGCCTCATAAAACCTGAAGGAAGTCAGGCGCTGAGTCAGTGCTGTGTGTGTGTGTGTGTGTGTGTGTGTGTGTGTGTGTGTGTGTGTGTGTGTGTGTGTGTGTGTGTGTGTGTGTGCGTGTGTGTGTGTGTGTGTGTGTGTGTGTGTGTGTGTGTGCGTGTGTGCATGTGGCAGAGCCGGATGAACAGTGTTGGCCTCCGTGACTCTCTTGCAGCTGCACTCACTGACTCCAAATCAGTTTGAGGGCGAGTCAGAGGGGCCCGTGGAAGGAGGCGAGGAACGGTGTGCGGTCTGAGCCCGGTTGGCCTGGCACACACACACACACACACACACACACACACACACACACACACACACACACACACACACACACACACACACACACACATACACTCTCTCTCTCTCTCTCTAAGATAACCACCCACTTCCTGCTCATGCCTCCAACCCGGCCCCATTCCCACCGTACTATCCAACAAAATTAAAAAACTTGCACACAAAATGAAAAGAGAAAGCACTTTCTCTATCCCATCTGGCACCCTGGCTATACCCTGCCCTGTTGCCACACACAGCAGCACAGTGTCGATAGAGGAGAGAGCAGTGAACCTGCTGTCATGTCGCTCTGCATGGAGAAACTGGGTGGTTAGAGGTGGTGGGTGGGAAATTGCAGAAGTCCAACATTATTTTGGAGGTGTAGACATGTAAAGTACTTTGAAAAGTGCTATAAGTCTGGTGTATTATCACATTCTGGGCGGGAACCCCTTTTGGTGTTTTAACTAAGCATTATGTTATACTTTAGCTATTGAAAAATAGCAGATCTACAAGCTCACAGCGCACCACCGAGTGGCGCGCTATGAGCTTGTAAGTCTGCTATTTTTGAAAAATCGTGAAAATGCGGCACAGATCTTTGAATATATATTCTTTCAGAAGACTTATTTTTTTTATTTCGACCTAAATGGGTTAATATTATTATTATTATTATTATTATTATTATTATTATTATTAAATATTATGGTATGTATGTTGCTTAGCTGGAAGCATGTCCAGCTAAGCAACATACATACCATAATATCTAATAATATTATAGTAATAAGAAGCCCTAGAAGAATGATGTTGTGGACCCACAGGATATTTTTGTGATGCTAGGCAAGCTTAATAACGTAAGCATATAATGTTACATTACACTGTTCCCTTCCTCTGAAAGTGGATCACACAAGGATGATGCGCCGCAGCCTGTTTACAGTCATCATTAACACATTGAAACGAGGTAGAAACTAGAAAATGAAAGTGATGGACAAAATTGGTCCACTTTCAAACGTAATCCCTTAAAGGAGAATTCCATGCTAGAAGGCTTTCTTACCTTTATTTGTAGTTGTTATGTCCCCACCAAAGAGGTCCAGGTGTTATTTTGTGCAAAACCTCCTTATTGGCTATTTCCCCTACCATAAGCCGTAAATGAATTGTATTGAATTGCATTGAATTGAATGGGGCTATGGGGTGTTGTGCTAATTTGCTTATTTCCATCGCTTTTATTATATCCTCTCTTCATAATGTAAATAATATCCCAAGCGGCACACTTTACTACTTATTTCGATGGAAATAAGCGAATTAGCACAACACCCCATAGCCCCATTCAATTCCTATTCAATTCAATGCAATTCATTGAGGGCTTATGGTAGGGGAAATAGCCAATTACATTACATTACATTACATTACAGTCATTTAGCAGACGCTTTTATCCAAAGCGACTTACAATAAGTGTATTCAACATAGGTAGGGAACAAAAACTACTAATCACCAGAAGTCTTTAGTGCATTTTCTGCAAAAACAAGCAACCAAGAGTATACCTAGCGCTAAGGTAAAAGTGCAATATATCAGCTACCTATAAGGACCTCTTTGGTGAGGACGTAACAACTACAAAGAAAGGTAAGAACGGTAAGAAAGCCTTCTAGCGTTGGAATTCTCCTTTAATTGGGCAAAAAGTCCATAGGAAGTTAAAGAATGAAATAAACAAACAAACAAATATAGACAGACAGACAGACAGACAGACAGACAGACAGACAGACAGACAGACAGACAGACAGACAGACAGACAGACAGACAGACAGACAGACTCTCTGTAATATACTTTCAGTGCCAGCATGCAATAACAAAGAATTGTGCCTCTATAGACTGGGTTTAAAATCCACTACAGACATGATTGTATGACTATGCTCTATCTAATGGGGGCATTTGTTGGGTGAGTCATGATGAGCCACAAATAGTGCGTTTAAAAAGCCGCTACACAACCAAAACAAAAGCTTTGTGCAACGTGCCACCTGCATAGCAGAGAGCAACTGTACCATGTGTTTGTCTAAGGGAGGAAAGCGAACAGGTCCGTCTTAGTTAAGCTCCATTCATTCCAGCTTGTGTCTTTAATGAACCACATCCTCCATTCTGACTGTCGCCATTCATTAGGCCATGCTTTCATCAGGCCCACCCCTTAAAGAAACCACGCTCTCCGTAGAACAACAGAGAACACAGCCGGCGTGGACCCCTAATGAGAATCCCAACTCATCCAACCACTGGATCCTGACTTCACATGTTGGATCTAAATGGATGAAGTGGTTGGGCCAGCGGAGAAGCGCATGACTGGTTGAAAGGAGCATCCACCAAGGGTGTTAAATACACAACCTTGTTTGACAACACAACACATTTGTGCTTGATTAATCCGAGCTGTAAATCACTGAGGCTATTCACAGTGATGCTAAGAATATAGTCTCTGTGCATAACCGTAGTCCAAGATTTTCTGAAGATGGCATTTACGTTTCCTGTGCTTGTTCATTTTCCCATAACTTTGTTTGATTGGCTCGGCAGCAGGTTTGAACTGGAAACACATATGACACCTTCACGTGTGGTCCCAGTTCAATTCTGCTGTACACCAATCACACGAAGCTATGAGAACATTAACTGGACCAGGAAAGAGGTACGCCACCATCTGGAAACCTGGGGGTTATGCACAGAGCGCAAAAAGTACAACTCGGAGCCAAAACTGTGAACACCATCCACTTCACTCTATAATGATAATTAATTTAAATACGGTCACAGATTAAATACGGTAGTCAGTGCAGGCCAGGGCCTGCAAACAAGCTAATCACAGATTCTCAGGCGTTACGAACGACTCCACAGCAGGTCTCTAAACAAATTAGTGCACCATCAACACACAGTCACTCCACAGGGGTGGTCCTTGGAGCCAAGCAATGCAATCACCTCTCAATACTGATTTGCTTAATGATTGGAGAGGGAGGTGGGAGATGCCCCCAATACACACACACACACACACACACACACACACACACACACACACACACACACACACACACACACACACACACACACACACACACACACACACACACACACCATACACCCCCACCCCTATCAACAAGGATGTGCTTCTCAATGGGCTTCTAATTGGCCTGGCTGGGTACTTTGTCTGCCTGTCCTCTCTCAACATGCACGCGCCCCACACACACACACACACACACACACACACACACACACACACACACACACACACACACACACACACACACACACACACACACACACACACACACACACACACACACACACACACACACACACACACACACACACACACACACACACACACACACACACACACACACACACACACACACACACACACACACACACGATTCAACACTACACCTTGTACTTATCTAAATATCTCCATATCTCCATATTTTCTCCATCAAGCACACCTATAGTCTAGTCACTTTATACTATAGCAGGCCAGGAAGATGAAGCCAAATGGAGCTATATCACTCAGTAAAAGCCGAACATTGCCTGCCAGCAAGAAAGTGTATAGCTGTCGTATGCAGCAAGTCAGTGTGTCAGACCAAACAGATCTCTCTGTCCGCATCACGGACGGACAGGGAGATTTGTACAAGTGCAGCTCTGCACAGCAGAGGAGGGCTGACATACCGGGGGGATCACTGATGATGCACGCTGCCAAACAGCTGCCTCTGCCGACTTCAAACCCAACCCAGTGACTGCTTTGATAGAACAGAACTAACTCCATCTGAAGTCTTAAAGATGCAAGGGCTGCTGTTTTTCGGTCTCTCACTCCTGATAAAAGTACACAAACACGGACAAATACACGCGCGTGTGGTGTGCACTCGTGTCGTACACGTACAGAGATTACACACAAACGCAAAGTGAATTGGCCCTGACTCTTGTGTTTGGCACACAGGGGGATAGGATTATGAATAGGCATGCAAGACACAGTGGAAACATTCCTGTGAACCTGGCACCACTTGAACACACTTGATAACATTGTGCTCATGGAAACCAAAGCAGATGTCTTATGGGACTGATGTTATCATAATGGAAATAATAACAATATCCACATATACTACTCACAGGACGGGATGAAGGTTAAGTAGCTGCAAACAACAGCACAACTGGATGCTTTTATCGCCTATTCCAATACTGTTTCCAGCTATTCCACTACGTCAGTGGTTCTCAAACTTTTTAATTTCAACAATCCCCAGTTTGGCATGCATAAGGCATGGAACGGGTCCATTTGGTTCCATTTCTGCGCTCCCTGAGTTACAGAACAGCAAGTGTCCATTTGGTTCCTGACTATCGACAAGGGCCCCTGGGGGTCCCCATACATACCCCACTTTTTGAGAACCACGGCACTTAAAAGATACACAATATTGTAGATGCTGAAGATGCAACTCACCCAGAAGTGTGCGTGGCAGTTGACCACCATGGTGCGTTCAATCAGCTCGTCAGGGCACTCTAGCAGGTGGTGGCCCGAGACAACACCGGCGTTGTTTATCAATATGTCCACTTCTCCCACCTCACGGCGCACCTTTTGAGCGATGGAGTATACGTTCTCACGCTTGCCCACGTCGCACACATAGGTGTACACCTGGGGTTGGAAAGCAGGGACCTCCTCTACCCCGCCAACTGGTCCTATATGGAGAAGCAAAAGAGAGGGAGGCAAAATGTCAGTGGAAACGTCATACAGATAAAATACCACATGCAGGCCAGCATTACAGATTATGATAATACATGGAAATAAACTGTATAGCCTCATCTTAAAAGTTTGTTTTGCAATAATATGAATTGGATAATTGAATAGCTGCCGGGTGATCTTGCTTACACAGTTGTTACAGCCCCTTATAATGATATATTGCTCTATTATTAAGATTATTAAGGAGCTGTGACATAATTGTGCAGCTGCCAGCTGGTGTACTTGCTATTCGGTCAACAATTTGCACCACTTATGAAATTAATGAGGCAGAAACACAGAAACAAGTCAATAGAGTTAAGAGGGAAGGTTTTGTATAGAAATGACATGGGGAGCAATACTGTCTTATTAAAGATTTGATTTCTCAATGGCCTAATTATGACATTCTGAATAAAAAACATCGAACAAACATGCATGGTTTCATAAGCTTAATTGATTCACAATAGGCTGACTTACCATCTTTAGGCACGGGGTTGTCCAGTTCACGGTATATCTCCCTGACCATTTCTGCCGTTTCCTCGTTGCTTTGGCTGTTAATGTCCCATAACACCAATACAGCTCGTCTCCGTGCGAACTCCTTAGCGAAGAGCCGTCCAAGACCACTTCCAGCCCCGGTGATCACACACACCTGTCCCGCGACACTCTTCTCCTTTGGTCGCACAATCCATTTAGAGCCGGCATGTATAAAAGCCCAGAGCACCTTCACCATGACCACACAGAACTCCGCGAGAATGATCATCATGTTGGACATGGTGGTGAGCCAAGGATGATGCATAAAAAAAATTTAAAGAAAAAAGAAAAAGGAAAAAAAAGAAAATTGCGCACCTCGGAGCGTTTGTGCGCTCGGCTTGGAGATGGAGCGACAGGGCTACGGTTGCATGCAATAAATCTACTTACTGACAACACTGTCGTAAAACGTTATAAATCTATAGAGGATCACACTGAAGTAAACGAAAAGGCGCGCGCACGACCTTCACAGCCGAAGAAAAAAAAATATATTAGGTGAAGAAAGAAATTAAAGATCAGTTTAAGGTAAGCTTATTCTCAGTCAAGAGTCCAGCTGTTACTACTACTGCTGTTTGAGTTAGAAGCACAAGCTTCTTTCTTTCAACTCTCGGATGTGCCTGTCTGCTCTTCTGTGCTCTGCCACTCATCTCAAGCGCTTTTTATGCACTCAGTGGACCCAATGGGGCTGAGGCTTGAGCGTCTGTCACAATGAAGCGGCAGGTTCACAGTCTACACATGCGAGACTCAGACGTGATGCAGAAGAAAGGGAGGGAGTGAGGAGGATCTTTACACAACAATTACCATTTTGATTTCCATTTCCTAAAGCAATAGGTTACGGGAAACACGAGGCTAGAATACACTTCGAGGTGTTATATTATGTTTAGTTGGGGGTTAGGCTACTTAAGGCTACTTGATCTGCTACTAATTCGGGTGAGAAAAGACACTTAGAGCCTTAATACACAAGACTGGTATAGGCTACTAAAAGCCTAGATGCATATTGCGATTAGATCGTTTAGCCTAAAGACACAGAATTAGTCACATTATTTGTGAAATTGAAATAACATAGGCCTATTTGTGCGCACTTTTGAGTTTTAAATCGCTATTTGATGTTTTAAAAACAATAGAAAAAAAAACATCAAGATGAAAATAAAACCCCATAGATATACGGCCATATACAGACCTTTTCGTGCAGATTATCATGGTTTAAGTCTAAATATAGACTTAAACCATGAGTCTATATTTATTGTTGTCTGCTTCTCAGACAGATACCCTGGGTAAATATAGTAATCATTTCATTTAATTTCATATCTTGTACATCTCAACTAATTCCAAACTAATTGTAGGTAAATTAGAGTTTTGTAAATCATTCACTTGGGGAATGATATGTGTCCATGGAAGGCCGTTAACCACTTAGATATTAATTTAAAAATGATGTTGTTGCCTTTAAAGTTTAAATAAACTTATAAACTAATAAAAATGAATGGACCCACATGATATACTACATGTGTGTGTGTGTGTGTGTGTGTGTGTGTGTGTGTGTGTGTGTGTGTGTGTGTGTGTGTGTGTGTGTGTGTGTGTGTGTGTGTGTGTGTGTGTGTGTGTAAATGTGCTCCACATAATCAGACAGATCAGATGATAACACATATGAATTATTTTCATAATGCAATACTGCATTTGGATGCTAGTGCAGCCTGAAATAGCCTGAATTGATTTTCATTTCCAGCGAGCCTGCCTGTGTAATGGAATGGTCCAGGTTCAGGAAGGGAAACTTCTTTCCATTTGGGGATAACCTGGTCTGGAAATGAAGCGTGAACGCCCTCTGGCTGTCAGCAAGTGCATAAATATCACCTGTTGCCTAGGCCGATGAGAGAGATAGCAGCAAATGCAGCTAAGGAAGGAATAGAGTAGACCTGGACCTAGATGATAGTAGATCCAATAAAACTTATACTCTTATTTGAGTACATGCATGCATGGTCCCCCCCACCCCTTTCCCCCCTCACTGTATATATGTTTCTTTTCCCCTTTTACCTCCCTTATGATGAATTCCTGTTCTGTTCTTTGACTATATAGAAGTGTCTATTTGTACGTCTCTAAATGTTTTGATGAATTGAACAAGGTGGACCCTCTTGTAAACAAGTGTAATGCTTAATTGGGTCGTCCACTCAAAGTTAACAGTCTTTGTATTGAGTTTGTGCTTGAAATGTACTGTAATTCTGCAAACTGTTAATAAATATTTCAATCAATCAATCAATGACTCATTGTAAAACAATTGAAGTTGGCCTGGGAAAATAGCTCTGTTGAAATTAATTGCAATATGATGGAGCATTTAAACCAGGAGGAAGATTTAGACAATGGGTGGAGATGGGCGTATAGCAGCAATATTTCTATTGATAAAGGGTGAATTGTTATTTAATTACCGGTATAGCCTAATTCAAATGATGCGCTCTCTCTCTCTCTGTCTCTGTCTGTCTCTCTCTCTCTCTCTCTCAATTCAATTCAATTCAATTCAATTCAATTCAATTCAATTCAATTCAATTCAATTCAATTCAATTCAATTCAATTCAATTCAATTCAATTGAGCTTTATTGGCATGAGAAAACGTACGTTTACATTGCCAAAGCAGAAGTGGAACAAGACAATCAAAACAGAACAATGTAGGCTATTTACAAATAAATATTGGATATAAATATGAATTAAATAAATGTGTAAACAGAGCTGTGTTATATTAGCACTTTGGGTAATACTATCTTGTGAAACTATAAAAAGCATTTTCTGTCAGAGATTCACTATATTGTATAACTATACAATATAGTGAATATACATCCATATAGAATAAGTTAGCTTGATACTTTTGATAAACTCTCTTTCTCTCTCTCTCTCTCTCTCTCACACACACACACACACACACACACACACACACACACACACACACACACACACACACACGCGCGCGCGCGCGCACACACACGCACACAAGATACTACTGATTTGAATAATGCTTAGCTGAAACAATATGAAACAAGATAACCCATGAGAATGTAGGCAATTCATTAATTTAAAACGTTCAATGTGAGCTTTGGGGGCTAAATTATAGCAATTAAATTATAATTAACTGAATATTCGGGCAGGCAGATCGACGGGCAGCATGTGCGGGTCCTAAACGTTTTAATGCGCACATGCGCAGATTGATTTCCCTCTTTCTCGGTGGACACAATGGCGGACGCAGAGTGAGTTATTATTGCCATGCTAAATCTAAGTCCATCTACTATTAAAACCAACATCTCTGTTTATTTTCTATGTCGGAGAGTTTGGTTAGGTTGTATACACTACAGGATTAACAATATCGCCGAGGAATTTGATCTCCAATGTTGTTATTATGACCACTTTACTCACTACGTGTAGCCAAATTGCCGACCAGAACATGTCTTCCTACTTTCCAATTCCCACATAAGTGGCTTCACTTGATAGTAGTGAAACAAACCCAACACGAATGAATAAAACATGTCGGTGTCTTTAATCATGTTATTTAACCGCTATGCGAGTAAAGAGTGAGAACGAGAAGGCTGTCTGATACAAACTGGTCAAACGGCTAATGACTAGCTAGTTTGACACCCGTAGCGTATGGGCTATGCTGCCCAGCATTTTAATCCAACGTGGCGAGTTGTACACCGAAAGGCTAAAGTGATAAATACACCACATGTGCGATGTATGAAACTTATTATAATGGACTTATTCATTTACAGAAAAAAGGTTCCGGCGGTCCCTGAGAGCCTTTTAAAAAGGCGAAAGGCCTTTGCCACCATGAAGGCCGTGCGCATTAAGAAGCTTCTGGCTGAAAAAAAGGTAAGTTGAGAAAACATTCGCCGGCTGATGATTTACACATTGATTGGCCATGCTGTCAACTTTTAAGCGTGTCAACATGACTTGTTGGAATGTAGTTAATGATGCTTACTTTTTTCCCCATCTTATCGACTCTGGTGAACACTATCTGAATCAAAGCCAATTTAGTCTGAAACTACATTCCACCAAAAAGTTTAAATGCAACGTTCATTGGTAGCTATGTCTATGCAGTGATGTAAAACTAAATGTTACCTTTTGTTTTTTTTGTATATGGTCAAGAGGCTTCATATTGTTTTGGTGCCCATACGTTAGTTGCATGTGATCTATCGGATTGTAATGCAAAATGCTTTTGAGTTTAATTTTCCTACATGATCTTCTGATTCCCCAACCTGTGTTGCCCAATTTAAAGATTCCAGTCTGGAATCTTAAAAGCTTGTTGAGATAGTGAGGAATTAAATAGTCTGTGTCTTCATGTCTTGGGTCATCAGGCTCGCAAAGTGACCAGGAAACTGATCTACAAGAGGGCTGAGAAGTATCACAAGGAGTACAAAGCGATGTACAGGAGTGAGGTTCGCAAGGCGCGTACAGCCCGCAAAGTTGGGAACTACTATGTACCTGCTGAGCCTAAACTGGCCTTTGTCATCAGGATCAGAGGGTGAGTGTTGTCTCCTGAAGGACAGACTAGAGAAGCATTATAGGTTTGTCTGGGTGACGGGAAGAGTGGGCACTGAAACTTTGCGGACACTTCAATGTTAAATTTGCTATCCCCCATGTTTGTTTATTTTTTTTGGGAACATGAACATGTTTGAACATTTTTATATTAAAGGCTAATATTGCCACAAATTGAAACACAACCTATGCTACCGAACTATGGCCATTGACTAGCCAGTCATTATCGGCATAACGAAGAAGTTTCAGGGTAAATCATGTATACCTAAGTTACTTAAAAAATTATCCAAATCTTTTTTTTATTTTTTACATTTTGTAAAATAAATAAATGACCAATTAAACATTGAGGTGCCCTTCCCACTCTTCCTGTATCCTTAGTCAGCATCACTCCTATCAATGTGTCAAATGTCCTTGAAAAGGTGTTGATGCTATGCATTGGTAAAAGAAAGTGGTTAATGATGATCATTTCTTTCCCCGACTGATCGACTATGATGAGAAAACTAAAACGAAAAGCCAATTTTGTCTGAAACCACAAGCAACATTTTATTACAGCTACTGTATTGAATTAACTGTATACTGATGAAAACCTTTTGTTTTTTTAGTATCAACGGTGTCAGTCCCAAGGTCCGCAAAGTTCTGCAGCTGCTCCGACTGCGCCAGATCTTCAACGGTGTGTTTGTCAAGCTGAACAAGGCTTCCATCAACATGCTGAGGATTGCAGAGCCCTACATAGCTTGGGGGTAAGCATTTGCTGTGTGTATCAGCTATACACCCCACTCAGAGTGGAATGGACTGACTTGTGCTCTGAACTGACCTGATGTTGTTTTTGCACTGTCTTGTCCTGTTTTGCACTTGACCTAACGTAACTGCACTCTGCTGTCCACCAAACCAAATTCCTAACATGTTTACATGTCATGGCAATAAAGGCTTCTGATTCTGAAATGTATTAATGGTAACTGGAAATGAAAACATGTAGTCTCAAGCTGGAGATTCTTCTATACGCGTAATCGTGCAAGATGAAACCATTCAAGGTCAACTATTTATCGGCCAGTTGTGTTTGAAACTGGGGTTGACTGGAAGCTGTTGCAAATGTTGGCCATGCTGTCAAATGCTCATTTTAAAGCATGTCAACATGACTTTAAAACAGTGATGTTCCTGAGGCTGGAATGTAGTTAATGATGATCCATTTCTTTCCCCGTCTTATCGACTATGCTGAGTAACTGAAAAATAAGCCAATTTTGTCTGAAACTACATTCCACCAAAATAGAAAACTTAAAAATGCAACATGCTGCACTCAATTCTACATGCATTGGTAGATATTTCTATGCAGTGAAGTTAAATGTTTGTTAGAGGTTTCATATTCACATTTGATGCTCTGAAAAGACCATAGGTTAATTGACATGGCAGATCCATTGGATTATAAATGTAAAATTACATTTTCCTACATAACAGTGTATCCATGATGCTTCTCGCAGATACCCCAACCTGAAGTCGGTGCGTGAGCTGATCTACAAGCGTGGATTTGGCAAGGTGAAGAAGCAGCGCCTTCCTCTCTCAGACAACTCCCTGATAGACAAGTCCCTCGGTAAGGATTTTTGCTGCAAATTTCATTACCAACAACATGATGGTTGCCAGTTAGAAAACCCCTCCAAAATATTACATTTTGTCTGTTTTATGTGTATGACTAAAGTAGCCTACATTCAGCTCTGCTGGTAGAATTCAACAGCATGATGCTAGAAAACCATGCAGTGCTGACATGCCATTCATTGTGATCATTGACTGCTGAGTGTGGTTAATGATGATACATTTCTTTCCCCGTCTTATCGACTATGGTGAGAAAACCAAAACGAAAAGCCAATTTTGTCTGAAACCACATCTCAGTAAAGCATTTTAGAATTTGGCTATTTTATCAATGGGCAGACCTAGACCCTTTTTGTCTTGCAATAGTATATATTTAGTCTGCTTGCAGTGCCAGATTCGTTAGGTTTGCCATATTAATGCATATCAATAATACGAGTGGGCAAGTAGTCTAAAGTCAACATAGTACATGGCAACTTGGTAGTTTGCATTGTGCTAAGACTGTTTAAGGTTATAAAGCACTTAAAACAGGTTTAATAGGTTTAAGGGCTTTGTGTGCATAAAAATGTACAGGACGATTATATCGATCAATCTGGAACTTCAAACTGGTTTAAACTAATGTTGACTTTTGCAAATGGTAAGATCTTCCTTTGAAGAGAAACTTCAACTTGTGAAACTTGTTTTAGAGCTCCACGAGAGACCTACTTTATTTAATGGCAAAAATTGCAACGTTTGGGCATATTCCTTTACAAGTAATTCAATATTTTTTTTGCACAAACTGTCATTCTAGCACGTGATTGATTACATTTCATTTTTTGTGACCTGCAGGTAAATACGGCATGATCTGCATTGAGGATCTCATCAATCAGGTCTACACAGTCGGAAAGAACTTCAAGTACGCCAACAACTTCCTGTGGCCTTTCAAGCTGTCATCTCCCCGTGGTGGCATGAACAAGAAGACCACACACTTTGTGGAGGGCGGAGATGCTGGCAACAGGGAGGACCAGATCAACAGAATGATCAGGAGGATGAACTAAAATGTCAATGGTGAGAAGAGGAGTATAATGCAAGTAGTATAGGGTTGGCAGTGGCTTCTTGGATGTGGTTAATGATGATCAATTTCTTTCCCCGTCTTATCGACGATGCTGAGTAACTGAAAAATAAGCCAATTTTGTCTGAAACCACATCGTTGCCATTTTGTCTCAAATCTGCTGTAAGGGTAGGCTTAATGGACCTTTTCACAGCCAACATTTTGATTGGTAAATGCAGGTACAGAAAAAAAGTTATAATCTTAATTGTGAGTGATTTCATTTGTCTGTGTCCATGCTTGTACACACTTAAATGAAACGCCCATTATTAATGTTATTTCCCCTTAAGTAGTTGCCTATCTGTCAAAATGTTAGAATCCAGGTTGATGGTGTTTTAGGCTTAATAGAGTTTTTGTAAAGACTAATGTTGACAAGTCTGTAGGTGTACTATATACCTGTCATGTTTTAGGAATAGCACTTGCTTTTCTAAAGCACAGCATATAATGTACTATGCTTGGAATGAATGTTCACTTTAGTATCCAAAGCTTGACAAACACTTATTTTTTGTTTTAGTTGATGTTTTACACACTTTGACAGCAGTGCTTTTGAAGCCTATTTTAGTTGTAACATTTTATTTTGGACCACATTTTAGTCTCAATGTTGGCATTCAATGTGACATTTTGACATGTAACATTTGTTTTTCTCCTGTTGCAGGTTTTCTATGGGACGTGGCGTCTGTCTGTACAATAAAACAAATATAAAAAAGAGCACTTTCCTCTGGTCTGGTGTATTTGATGTAAAAGTGATTAATGCAATGCATTTGTTTTTATTTGACTTGGTATTTAATGCCGGGTTTTCAACCCAGGCATCCTGTGCAGGAAGGGACAGATGGATATGAACCACCTTAGATTAAGACTATGACATTTTTAAATGTATACAAAATCTAAAATACTGAAGCTAATCCTACAGGTGAATATCTCCTTGATCAGCCGAGGGCCTTTTTTCTTGAGCCTGCGACACTGGTAGTTTCATTGCTTGATGTCTTTCAGACATTGAATAGTTCATGGTTGAGTATTGATTCCCTGAACTCTGTGACCCCCCCCCCCCTCCCATGACTTCACATTTTGTTTCACTGATCAATACCGCCCCCATCTGGCGGAGTCGGGTCCGCCACCCTGACCTACAAGCACTTTGTATATGGTTAGTAGTGTTCAACAGATGAAAATGCCTCGACTACAAGCTCACAAGTCACAACGCCTCTTGTAGATTATTTAAAAAAAGCTTTGCCTCTATTTTATATTTGGCATTTTGGCCAATGTTTGACTACTGAGTTTTTATAGTATAATCAAGGCACCCCCCCCTCCCCACACGGGTTGAAAACTACTGATGTAATTGATGGGGATGGAGGCTAGCCTTGCCTTGGAGCCTAACCCTGGATTCCGGTGCAACTTGCAATAGCATTTTCATTTGATTGTAGTTTGGCATTTGTCAACCACCCTCATAATGCACCATGCAGTGATGCCACTACTTTTTGTATTTTCCTTTTATTTGCAGCTGGCATAAGTGATAAGTATTTTGTTTGACCAGTGTAGTGTACATCTGTTGCCATGGTGACTCAGTGACTCAATAGCATTTCCCGTTGTCCCGTTAGTCTTGCAGACCTGATAGCTGAAGCTGAACAGTAAAACTGTTATGCTACTACGTACGGGTAGGTTCAGGATTTTGGTAAACGCGACATATCGACGGACAGTTATGCATTCGCGGGGCAGCCCGAGAATGATGACATTCCCTGTTCCAAGATCACTGTCTAGCGCGAAGGCTTTGTCTGAGGGCAGCTCAAGTTGCACCCTTCTCGGCCATGATGCAGATGGATGCCCCTTAAACAGAAATGACGGATTGAGGTCAGTCGGAGGAAGACAAGTACCTGTCAAACCAAATATTCACCTTCCAAGGAGGCAGTGCACAGGGATTCGCTCCTGGGGCAGTGAGTATATGGCTTGCATTTAACAATTTCTAGACAAATTTAATTCAATTCGTTTTGAGTAAACTGCATCTCTTCATGTATAGAGTCGAGGGATGTCAAGTCGTTGGGCAGCTATACGATTGAAGGGTAAGATGCAGCCAAGCACCTAACCTTTTAGGGGAAAAATAGCTAACAGGAATTTAGGAGGGGGTGTTGTACTACTACAAGGGGAATTTGTAGAGAAATAAATGTGCTAAACTGATTTGCAAAACACCATTCTCTCCCTTAGGTCACCTTATTCTGTCAAAGATGACAGAGTGGAAGCTGTGCCAGAAAGGGACATCAGTGGGAAGCACTTTCTATTTGATAACAAATGTAAGATTGAAACAATTCATTCAAATTTGTAGGCTCACCTTTCATCACTGACTGTAGTAAATACTTCTATAACGGCACTATGCTGCCCCCTGTTGGTAATGAAGCTACTAGGAAAAAAGATACTGACCATGATGGTGGTCAGTAGCCTAGGCTAACATTGTATCATGGCCAGTATCATGTCAGTATATCATGGTCAGTATCACGTGTCATAGTAAGTACCATTTCAGTTTCAATATTATGGTGAGTAATAAATATGTCAGTATCCGATTCATCATGTCTATCATTTGAGTATGAGTATCATGGTCAGTATCATGTCAGTAACATGACCACATTTGTCACTGTCAGTATCATGTCTGATTTTATACGTATTAGTGACTGTGGCTCAAGAGGTAGAGCAGGTCGTCCAATGATCCATGGGTCGGCGGTTCGAATCCCGGCTCCTCCTGGCTACATGTCGAAGTGTCCTTGGGCAAGACACTGAACCCCAAATTGCTCCCGATGTGCTGGTTGGTACCTTGCATGGCTTCCGCCGCAATCGGTGTATGAATGTGTGTGTGTGTGAATGGGTGAATGTAATGCACAATCTATGTAAAGCGCCTTGGATAAAGGCGCTATATAAATGCACCATTTACCATTTCAATGCCAAGTTTGTAACTATCATAACCACTAGAGGGAGCCATCATCGTTTATTTTAAAACATTGTGCTTTTGTTTCACATTAACATTAACCTATGACATTTAAAACTGTAACTTTTTCTCAGACATTTCAAGTAGTGTGAAAAATGTATCTGACCACAAGAAGCACCCTTTTGTTCACCCACCCCAGTAGGTGACTTTGAGTGAGTGTCTTTGTTTTCTTCTGAGGGGTTACCGTAATTGCCTTTGTTTTCAGATGAGATATTGGAGAAGACGCTGATTACCCCTTTGCCAAGAGAGTACCATTTGCCCAGGTCTGGTAACCTGCTTCATTTCAGCTTCCCCAAGGAGCTTTCCCACGGCCCTGTAGTCCGACCCTTCACCCTCAGGTATAAAGCAGATTATTATTAATATCACAGTTATTGGTCCAGTGGTTTCCAAAAGCACTGTCGATAAACCTCTCTAGAGACAGGAGCACTGTAGCATTGATTGATTGATTGAAGAATTTATTAACAGTTTGCAGAATTACAGTACATTTCAAGCACAAACTCAATACAAAGGCTGTTAACTGTGAGTGGACGACCCAATTAAGCATTACACTTGTTTCCAATAGGGTCCACCATGTTCAAATCATCAAAACATTTAGAGACGTACAAATAGACACTTCTATAGACAGAACAGGAATTCATCATAAAGGAGGTAAAAAGGGAAAATAAATATATACAGTGAGGGGAAAAAGGGGGGGGCGGGGGGGGGGGATTCAGATTTTACGGGGGCCAGTTTCGAATTGCAGCCATCCGTAGGTGCCCTTTGAGAGCGGTTTTGAAGGAGTCAAGGGATTCGCATGTCTTAATGACAGTTGGTAGGGTGTTCCACATTTTGGTGGCATAGGAGCGAAAAGAATTTAGTCCCTTGTTTGTGCCGAATCTGGGTTGTACATGGTTCGTTGCACTCCCTCTGGTGTTGTGGGTGTGGACTTCGTTAACATTAAGGAAGTATCTAGACAGGTACATGGGTATCTTGGTGGTGTATCGAATCTTGTGGACCAGACCCATTGCAAGATGCTGTACTCTGTCGTCGACCCTAAGCCATTCCAGCCTGTCGAAGTGGGCAGGGGTGAGGTGGGTTCGGGGGGCTAGATCAAGTAGGAGCCTGACCAGTTTGTTTTGGGAAGTCTGGAGCCTGGTTTTAAGGGCCTTTGAGGTGCTGTGGTACCAGGAGGTGCATGCATAGTCAAAGAAACCCTGTACAAGGGCTCCTGTTAAGGTCTTCAAGGTGTTTTTGTTGACCAGTGAGGAGATCCTGTAGAGGAATCTTGTTCTATGGTTGACTTTTTTGATTACGTTGGTGGCCATTTTATCACCGGAAAGATTAGCCTCCAGGATGGAACCTAGGTAGGTAATTTCATCTTTACGTGTGATAACATTGTCACCCACTCTAACCAAGAAGCCATTTGCCTTGCTGAGATTACTAATAGAGCCAAAGAGAATGGATTCAGTTTTTCCCAGGTGTAAAGATAGTTTGTTATCAGCGAGCCAGGTGCAGATTCTACCGAGTTCAGAGCTGAGGGCATTTTCAACCTGCAGTTTGTCCCTGTCCGAGACCAGCAGTGCTGAGTCATCTGCGAACAGGAACAAGTTGCAGTCACAAGCTGAAGTCATGTCGTTTACATATATTAGGAACAGTAGAGGTCCTAGTATGCTTCCTTGTGGAACGCCACAGCTCACTGGGAGGGGGGGGGGACAGTGTTCCGTTCACTTCCACCATCTGTTCTCTCCCCTCCAGGTAGGATTGCATCCAGCTCACTGATGTGCTATCGAAACCAATTGCTTTTAGCTTGTTAACCAGTATGGAGTGGTTCACGGTGTCAAAAGCCTTTTGGAGGTCCAGCATGACCATGCCGCAGTATTTGCCAGCGTCCACCTCTTGTTTGATGTGGTCGCTCAAATAGAGAAGGCATGTGTCAGTGGAGTGGGATGTTCTGAAGCCAGATTGGAACTCGTACAATAATGTATTAGTGGCAAGATACTTTTCAACCTGTTCATAGACTATTTTTTCCATCACTTTCGAGATGGAACTAAGAATAGAAATAGGGCGGTAGTTGCCGGGGTCTAATTTACTCCCTTTCTTGTGCAAGGGGGTTACTTTGGCCAGTTTGAAATCTTGGGGGACCTGTCCCTGTTTGATGGAGAGGTTTACTATGTGGGTGATGATTGGAGCTATAGAGATGGCTGAGTCTCTGAGAAATTTGGAGGGAATGTTGTCATGGCCTGTGGCCTTGTGGGGTTGGAGGGCACTCAGTTTCTTAATTACCTCATCAGTTGTTACCATAACTAGTTTAAAATCGTCTTTACAAACACCTAGGTTTCTGTAGAAGGTTGTAATGTGCTCTACACCAAAGAGCCCAGAGTGGGAGGGCAGTTTGTTAACCAGAGTTGTTGCTATGTTTGTAAAGAAGATATTCAAGTAGTTGGCCACATCAAGGTAGTAGTTGGCCACTGTCGGAGAATTATAGTGATTCAATTAAATCAGTGTTCAACGGATGGCACAAAATAAGAATACGAAAGAAATGTTTAATGTGTTGTATAGGCCTGTTGTTTTTCAATTTGACAACCAGGTTGACTGAGTATGCACTATTCCTCAAAGGTATCCAGCTCAATTGTTATTTTTCTCAATTGTTATAGTGAATTATTGATAATTATAGTGTTTGTTCAGTAACGTTAGTCTCTCCAGCTCATTTCCAAAGAGGAAATACATTTTCAGCTGGAGACACCAATTTCATCCTTTCGAGGAGAAAGAATTTTCAATTTCATAATGTTTCAGTTCCAATTTTGACTGCTCTTAAAAAAATAAAAAATAGTATCCTGTATGAGTTCACTCTCCTGATTGGATTCATATCCTGACATAAAAATGTATTTTCTGATTACTTAAGAGCTGTTACAGAACAAACATTATAGTCTATATATAGCAATGTTTACTAGGGCATGTAGAGCTATTTAAAACACGCACGCACGCACGCATGCACGCACGCACACACACACACTTTTATTATTTTTTTTTAATTATCACTTGCTTACACCATCTTCAACTTGGTTTTCCAGCTCCTATGAGGACTATGACCTCAATGCAAGTCCGGCTATTCTCTTTCCTTCAGCCTTAGTCCTCAATGGAAGAAGTGCTTTCTCAATGGATAGTTACAAGTTCAACAGGTATTATTCATTACAAACCGGAAAAAAATCAAATCAGGACTTTGAGTTCCTCAGTTCTTGCTCAACATGTGTTTCTTCCGCTGGCCTTCTGTTCTGCAGGCCCAAGGTGAATTATCGAGCCTGCAGCCTATTCACTCTGGGAGACAATCATAAAAGTATGTTTCCATATGTTTTAAAATTTGTTTTGATTCTGAACCAACGGTTCTCGTAAGACTTTCAAAATAATGAAAATACCTGATCTACAAGTTCACAAGTGAGCTGCTAGATCAGCTATTTTCACCATTTAATTATTGTTATTTGTTTCACTTTGTTTTCACTATTTGGGCTATGTTATTATAGGTGAAAGTTTCACCTATAATGACATAGCCAAAATAGGGACACAAGGTTGAAAGTGGATAAGTACATGCTCTCCCATCCTCAGGTATTTGTTGTGGTACAAAGATCATCCAACCTTCAACCTGTACAGGTGTTTACAGCAATGATATATAGTAGCAAACTTCAGTTTTACGTATGCCTTCAAACAAACCCCCCCAAGTCCTATGCTGAATTATTGTCAGTTAAATGCCTTGATGTTTTGTGGTCAGTAACAAAATGGAACAAGAGGTATTTAGCTGACTTTATATTCCATCACATGATGGTAGGGAGTATTCAAAGTTGTCAAGCAGAGTCAGGACGACATCTGACAATCTATCATGATGTGTGTCTCATCATATCTTCTTGCTCCATCTTTGAACTGGCCCATGTATGTTTCCTAGGCCAGCTGAAACCTACTGCATGCAGTTATTCTTAATGAAATGTCTGACAGACCTGTCAAACAGTAGCATATTTGAAAATAATATTGGTTTTATGCATATGCATATCAAATGGGTTGTGGCTAGGCTTTGTATAGCAGCACTGTGTTGCCAGCCAATGGCAAATCCCTCAACTTTAGTTTATGCCTGTTCAAACAAACACTAAAACATTTGCTGATATTATTTGATCATTGTTGGATGTATGATTCCCTCCGCTCTGGAAATTAAAACACTCAAAAACAAAAAACTAATCTCTGCACTATGGGGGACCGGGCCTTCTGCTCAGCTGCTCCTCGGCTGTGGAATGGCCTCCCCGGCCACCTGAGAGCACCTGCTTAATGCTGAGATTTACTGTGAGCATTGTATTACTGTTTTATTTAATGATATGACCTCATCTCTCTCTCCATACCACACTTCAGGCCAGTCTTATCTTGATCCTATGGCTGGATCCTCTCATTCGTTTATCCAGAGGATATCTGAGCTCTCCTCCCTGGAAGGAGAAGCCATCAAGCAAGAGAAGCTCAAAAAGATGAGAAGAACTAAAAAACACGATTCCTGACAACAACAGATCTGTGAGTCACACGAGTCAAGAACCACAACTGCACGTACGGTGCCAAAGCCATTTGAACAAAACAAAACATTTGTGGCACCATGTTCGTTTCAGTGGCTGTTTCTAACAGCTTGTATTTCCTCTGTGACATTAGTGTATTGTTCAGCATGGCTTGTATTCACAATTTGGAATTTCTGACTTGTGTTCATTGAAGGCGTCAGGTGCTCTTGAAAATACCTCGAATGCACAAAGTAATATCAGCTTGTTGGAACAAAATGGTCTTTTGTGACAAATTAAATTAAATTCAACGTTACTGTATATACTTCAGCTAACAACATTGGCAGTATTTTCTTTGTAGAATACTTTATCTACTTTTCTAATGTATGTTTAATATCCCCATATACTGTAGGTTTTGTTGGCTGAGTAAATATGGTGTTGGACATGTATTACAGTTTAAACTATTTAGCAAGTCTTTCTGAAATTAAATAAATATATATTTTTGTTAAAACGTATTTTTATTTTATTTCCTCAAAGCAATGTGTGTTCTGTAAGCAATTTGGTTTAACCATAGAGATACAAAATAGGTAGTATATGGGCATTCATTCACAGACAATGGGACATAGGCCTACATTTAAAAAAAAAGCACAGAAATCATAGCCTGTTTGAATGATTCCATTGATTCTCAATCTACATTCCATATCTGAAATAAAGACACAAAACTATGCCCCCACATGTCTCAGAATGTGCCACTTTCCCACATAGTACATTGTTTTGTCACAATATAGAGAAAAGCTGATGTCACTGAAAAGTTTTGTTCATTGTATTCGACAATGAGGCCACACATAGACAATTGTATCTTTATGTTTTTAGAGAGCAAATAACTGTCTCTAAAACTGAAGGATGCAGCATCTAGAGCGGCAATTACCCATTTTCCATATAAATTGATGAGGTCAAATAACAGTGATTATCTTTGTATCTTTCATAAAGCTATGTGGTAACGTGGGAAGGTTCTATTTTTCATGGATTGCTGTATACTACACAGTAAGCATTCTAACACGGTGTCTGTAATTGCGTATACATGCAGAGTCCTATTTAGTTTATGATATATATTAAACTGTGCTTCATGTGGCCGTACAAAGATATCAAACAGACTTCAAGAGAGCAAACATTTTGTCATGTGAGTGCCATAGTCCTTTGGAGAGGATAATTGGCACATGAAGCCAGATGCCACAGCTACAGTGGAGCCATAGACATAGCCTGGGGCTGTAGAGGAATTACAGATGACTAACTGGCCTACAAGATGGTGGCGTGGCAACCCTAGAAAGGTGAAGGTTAAAGTAGACTATTCTTCTGACTACACAATACACATACGTCATGTCGTAGCGAATAGGGGAAGTGGATTAACGTCACGTGATTCTTTATTTGACCCCGCAAAAACACACATCCGAGTTTTTGGGGGTTTAGCGTTAGTATATTTGCTGATCCCGTTTTCAATTTTCACAGCATCGGTGGTTATTGCAATTACCTGGCTGCACTACAATATTTCACCATATGTTGCGCTACGATAAAAAAAAACATAAAATGTGTAGGTTCCCTAGTGCAATTCCAATGGTAAGCTGTGTTGTTGTTTTCAATAGATATTTAAAAAATCACACCCGTGTGAACTGAGTGTAATATAGCCTGTCTGACGTAATGAAATCATGTCTGACGTAATGAAATCACACCCGGGTGAACAGGGTGAACATAGCAACCATGCTCATTTTTTCTGCACTAACAAAGCCAGTTGTGTCTGACGTAATGAAATCACACCCGGGTGAACAGGGTGAACATAGCAACCATGCTCATTTTTTCTGCACTAACAAAGCCAGTTGTGTCTGACGTAATGAAATCACACCCGGGTGAACAGGGTGAACATAGCAACCATGCTAATTTTTTCTGCACTAACAAAGCCAGTTGTAGGAGTGTTTACACCACTCAAAAAATAGATGCCTCATTGGTCGTTGGAGCCATGTGTGTCGACGGGATGTAAGGGCAGAACAATTTACACTCTGGGGCGGAAGTGTGCCGGGTGTGTGGAAGGCATGCTACTCAAGTGACTACTGTGACGCACGCGTAATCTTGGCAAGCTCATGCTTCCACTATGCTTCGCAAGGAATCTCGGGAAAGCTTTGCCCCCTCTCGAGAACACATGCCCCGGAGCCGGAATGCCGGAATTTATATGTCTATGGTTTTCATCCCATGAAGGAATGGCGGATTCGGCCACGCCCGAAATACCCGTATGTGTGTCTCAAGTATTAACTTACTGAAATGATCTGAAGAGGCTGATTTCTACCTAACTGGTGGTGGTGGACAGTATGCATTGGACCAGCCTGGTTAACCACCATCCCTTTGAAATCACATTTCATTCATTTCTCGCAGAAATAAATGCAATGTGATTTCAAGGAGGAGTGGTTAACCAGGGCCAGGCTAGCATTGGACACCAGACAAGGAGAGACAGGAGAGATGTGGTAGTGAGACAGGATGACACCTCCCCCCGAAAAACATAGTGAGACAGATTTGAACCAACAACAATGTGGTGACTAACCATAGCATTAGTGAGCCATGAGAACGCCCCAAAAGGTGAAAAAAAAAGGCGAAAGTTTTTTGTTTGTTTTTTTGTTTTACCATGATGACTATAATAGTACTTTTGAGATCCCTATAAAGATACAGGAGGAAGAACTGCGTGACAGCAGCTAAATACAGATTTGATATGGCCAAAGACTTGGGTTGAGTCCGAAACCACAGTAGTACTGCATAGTCTGCTACTTAGTATCTAATAAGCAATAGGGTTTCACTTCAGATGTACTAAAAGTAAATTGGCTTACTAAATAGAATGATTAATGATACAGCCCCTTCCAAAATTGTATACTAACATACACTTTACTATGCTTTTCTTGTATGTCCGTTGTGAAACACTACTGCGTAGGAGTCACTAAATAGTATGTTGAAAATAGCATACTGTGTATTATCTAGTATACTTTAGTATGTTGTTTTCAGGACACAACCGTGGCTGGGCTCCATCTGTGTCCCTCCCTTGTAGAGTGAGGTGTGCATTTCAGGAACACACAGTGACCTAGAAACAGAGGCCCAATCCCAATCCACTCCCTTGCTGACTCAATGAGCCCTCACTGACTTAGCTGCGCGTTCATGTGAAGTCTGCGAGGGCTTGAGGGATGTCCCATTTGAAATCGGTAAATCAGTGAGGGCTCAGCCCCGCCCCTTTATGCACCCTTTGCCAAAGTCAGCATCAATGCTGACTTTGGCAAAGAAATTACCCACAGTTCATAGCGTTACCAGGGGAAGGAGGGGTGATCCTCCGAACGTCAATCATTTAAGTATGCAAATTAGTTATGTATCGCGGTTAGAATGTCAACAAACACAATAGTGCTTTCTCACTGTTCTCAAAGGGAGACGGACTGGAATGGAAGGATAGGCTATATATTTAATAACAAGAATAATAATAAGGGAAACATGATGAGAAATGACTAATGAGCAAAAGTAAAAGAATATGGGAATGCAATTTATAATGAATATTATTATATATGAATAATAATAAAATGATCAGCTTAAATACTAAAATAGACATGAATAGGCCAAGCATGTACAGTAGGCCTAGGCACTGGCTGTGAATAAGGTATATATAAAGTGATGCAAAGTGTCATTAATGGCGGACTCATATCTTCAAAGTGCTGTCCCATTCCTTTCACAACAATTTGGAGCCCTTGCAGCCTCTCACCCTCAAGCACTTACAGCTGACGTCACTAAAGTCAATGAGGGTTCAGGGCTCAGGGCTTGAGGGAGGCAATTGAGATTGGGCCAGAGAGCCATCCCCTTATTCAGGGGGATGTAGACCTATTCACACTCAAAACAGAGGCCGGGTCTCCCTCTTCTTGCAGGGTTTATCATTTTCAAGTGTAATCAAACAAAATGACCTAGAACAAACAGTCAACAATGAGGTCTTTAATAAGAGCGGTGCTGGGGCCTGCCGGCCCTGCCCACAAGTGGTTTATCATTTCAGCCACTGCTCTGTACAGCTCGGTGTAATCTGTTAGCTAGCTGATTTTTATTTTGATGACTTACAATGGCATCCACAATGTTAAATATGCATTTTGAATGATCAGCGACGAACGACAGTTAGCATTTATAGTTACAATACATCTTGATCAAGACATTTAGTGTCATGTCAAATTATCTATGCTGGTTGATAGTTACACAGTACAAACATTAATTTCCATACAAGTGAAACGTTGAGCATTTTTAACTGGGTAAATGCTTTTATTAAAATGAATTCACGAAACCTTTTCATAAGCCTCTGCATGTCAGTATGTCAGAAGCAACAATGCTGAGCAGAGGGCTGGGCAGGTTCTCAGCCTGACCACAGTCAGTGAAGAAAAGCCTGGCTGTGTTACTGTTTCACCTGATTTGATGTCGCGCCAACTGACTTTATCAGCAGGGATCAGAGAATGTAGCCTGTCTGCCAAATCATAACTTTGCCAGCACCCAAACCAAAAAGGCCTGACACCGAGTCTCTCACACACACACACACACACACACACACACACACACACACACACACACACACACACACACACACACACACACACACACACACACACACACACACACACACACACACACAGTGTAAAAATGTAATTTGTACTGATAACGTGACTATTTACTTGAGTATATACTTTGTCCACCACTGAGCATGTAACTATATGGTCTGTGTGTATTCAAGCAGGGCATTCAGAGGTTAAATCATTGTCTTATAAACACACTTGATCCCAAAGCTATGTCACAGCAATGTCAAAGCTATGGTAACGGGGCTCATTGAGCACACACAAATTCTGATGTTTCGTCACCCCTGGAACATCAAACATCAAGATTTTCTTTTTTACTTTTATTTAAGATATTTGGGGGGCTTTTTCTGCCTTTATTGATAGAGACAGTAGATTGACAGGAAATGGGGAGAGAAAGAGAGAGATGGGGAGTGACATGCAGCAAAGGTAAGGCAACACGCTGTCAGGCTTCATTAGGTGTCCAGACGGCTACGCCAGCCCATCAAGATGTTCTGTATTTTTGACATCACCAGTAATGTTTGTGTAACCATCTCGATTCAAACCAAAGCCTCCCAAATGGGAAACCAAATATCTACCAGTCATCCAATGTAGAATTAGGCTTCTGGTCTTCAAGCAGGGCAATCCTGGTACATACACACCCCATTGACCCTGAAGAAAACATGATTCTGGACGAGCCCCCAGTGGTAACACTTGATTTTCGAAACTCGGTCTGCCACATGGGAAAACTAACAACTACCGTTTACCCAAAGGTAAACTCCCCTTGTGAAGCGAGATATTACACTTTAAAGTCCTGAGAGTTAATTTAGCTCCTGAGAGTGTACAAGGGTCAATTTTATACACTCTCAAATTCAGAGAAAAACCACAGACTTGGCTTGTCTTATAATTATGTCTTATTGTAAGGTAAGATATGACTAGGATTTGACAGCTTCAACAAACAAACAAACAAGCAAACAAGTCAAAGCACGATGAACGTGTTGTAAAATTGTTTTCCATACTAGTGGCCAAACACTTTATGTACCATAAGTATCACTCAGTAGGCCTGTCACAATTATTAAACAATCACCATTATTATAATAATTCCAATTATTTGAGATAATTGGAAGTATTTTGTGTAATCATCAGAATCGTTTCCTTTCATCTGAATACATGCATCTGTTTCATACATTTGAATATATTTTCAAAAATTAGTCCTTAGGCCGGGTGAGATATCGTTGCCCTAAAAAGGGACAAGACACATGTGGTATAATTTTGTTCGTCTGACATCCAGGAGTGCTAAATTGTGTGATAGCAGTTTCAGAAGGGCAGCTGAATATGATTTTAGGGGTATAATCTGATTATGCAAAACCATATAATTCATTGTTATCTAAACTCCAAAATAATTCACTTTTATGCACATTTCTGATGTTTGTACCATGGATGGGCATGACCAACATCATAATAGAACAACAAACATGCTGAATTATACTTCTTGTAGCCATAACGGGAAAATCCACAATTAGTCCTTAGGCCAGAGGCCTTATTATCGGATATTGTTGCCATAAAAAGGGACACAATGACAATGTGATTTTTGTATTGCTACATGTCTGTAGTTTATGAAATGATGTGATAGCAATGTCAAAATGACTGATGGCTGATTACTTGTTTTTGGCCCTTATATCTGATATATGTATAGTATGCCGTCCGATATGAGCTATAGCCCATGGTCATAAATGATGAAAAAGGAGGATTTGAAAAAAAGACGAAAATGACTCCGAGACCATGGGCTATAGCCCATCGTCTCGGAGTGATTCTCGTCTTTTTTTCAAATCCTCAAAAATGATGGAAAACGGCATGCTATAGTATGCCGTCCGATATGGGCTATAGCCCATGGTCATAAATGATGAAAAAGGAGGATTTGAAAAAAAGACGAAGATGACTCCGAGACGATGGGCTATAGCCCATGGTCTCGGAGTGATTTTCGTCTTTTTTTCAAATCCTCAAAAATGATGGAAAACGGCATGCTATAGTATGCCGTTCGAGACCATGGGCTATAGCCCATCGTCTCGGAGTGATTTTCGTCTTTTTTTCAAATCCTCAAAAATGATGAAAAACGGCATGCTATAGTATGCCGTCCGATATGGGCTATAGCCCATGGTCATGAATGATGAAAAAGGAGGATTTGAAAAAAAGACGAAAATGACTCCGAGACGATGGGCTATAGCCCATGGTCTCGGAGTGATTTTCGTCTTTTTTTCAAATCCACGATAACACTTTTTTTTTGATTGATTGAAATATTTATTAACAGTTTGCAGAATTACAGTACATTTCAAGCACAAACTCAATACAAAGGCTGTTAACTGTGAGTGGACGACCCAATTAAGCATTACACTTGTTTACAATAGGGTCCACCATGTTCAATTCATCAAAACATTTAGAGACGTACAAATAGACACTTCTTAAAAGCAGTAAAGACAACTTTGATGCACAGCACCATTCAAATGCTCTGTACATGATCCCAAGGCCCCATTTGAAAAGTGACACCAAGAAGAACAACTTACAACCTAAAAATCACTGAGAGCTCAGTGGCACCCTTGTTAAGATGACGTCCATGTGAGCCAAAGGTTGTGAGTTCAAATCCAGCTGAGTTCCTCCTACTTTCACTCTGCAGCATGTTTTGGAGAATAACATCCAGAAGAGAACTGGAAAGAGATGGAAAGCTGAGGAGATTCTCAGAGAGCATGGTGGCACTCTGTGATAAGCTGCTGTCTATGTGAGCCACAGGTCGTGGGTTCAAGTTCAGCCCATGGCCTCAGACGGCATACTATAGCATGCAATGTTTCATAATTTTTGAGGATTAAAAAAAAAAAAAAAATCACTGCATGCTATAGTATGCCGTCCGATATGGGCTATAGCCCATGGTCATAAATGATGAAAAAGGAGGATTTGAAAAAAAGAGGAAAATGACTCCGAGACGATGGGCTATAGCCCATCGTCTCGGAGTGATTTTCGTCTTTTTTTCAAATCCTCAAAAATGATGAAAAACGGCATGCTATAGTATGCCGTTCGAGACCATGGGCTATAGCCCATCGTCTCGGAGTGATTTTCCTCTTTTTTTCAAATCCTCAAAAATGATGAAAAACGGCATGCTATAGTATGCCGTCCGATATGGGCTATAGCCCATGGTCATAAATGATGAAAAAGGAGGATTTGAAAAAAAGACGAAAATGACTCCGAGACGATGGGCTATAGCCCATGGTCTCTGAGTGATTTTCGTCTTTTTTTTAAATCCTCAAAAATGATGGAAAACGGCATGCTATAGTATGCCGTTCGAGACCATGGGCTATAGCCCATCGTCTCGGAGTGATTTCCGTCTTTTTTTCAAATCCTCAAAAATGATGAAAAACGGCATGCTATAGTATGCCGTCCGATATGGGCTATAGCCCATGGTCATGAATGATGAAAAAGGAGGATTTGAAAAAAAGACGAAAATGACTCCGAGACGATGGGCTATAGCCCATGGTCTCGGAGTGATTTTCGTCTTTTTTTCAAATCCACGATAACACTTTTTTTTTGATTGATTGAAATATTTATTAACAGTTTGCAGAATTACAGTACATTTCAAGCACAAACTCAATACAAAGGCTGTTAACTGTGAGTGGACGACCCAATTAAGCATTACACTTGTTTACAATAGGTTCCACCATGTTCAATTCATCAAAACATTTAGAGACGTACAAATAGACACTTCTTAAAAGCAGTAAAGACAACTTTGATGCACAGCACCATTCAAATGCTCTGTACATGATCCCAAGGCCCCATTTGAAAAGTGACACCAAGAAGAACAACTTACAACCTAAAAATCACTGAGAGCTCAGTGGCACCCTTGTTAAGATGACGTCCATGTGAGCCAAAGGTTCAAATCCAGCTGAGTTCCTCCTACTTTCACTCTGCAGCATGTTTTGGAGAATAACTTTCAGAAGAGAACTGGAAAGAGATGGAAAGCTGAGGAGATTCTCAGAGAGCATGGTGGCACTCTGCGATAAGCTGCTGTCTATGTGAGCCACAGGTCGTGGGTTCAAGTTCAGCCCATGGCCTCAGACGGCATACTATAGCATGCAATGTTTCATAATTATTGAGGATTCAAAAATCACTGCATGCTATAGTATGCCGTCCGATATGGGCTATAGCCCATGGTCATAAATGATGAAAAAGGAGGATTTGAAAAAAAGAGGAAAATGACTCCGAGACGATGGGGCTATAGCCCATGGTCTCGGAGTGATTTTCGTCTTTTTTTCAAATCCTCAAAAATGATGGAAAACGGCATGCTATAGTATGCCGTTCGAGACCATGGGCTATAGCCCATCGTCTCGGAGTGATTTTCGTCTTTTTTTCAAATCCTCAAAAATGATGGAAAACGGCATGCTATAGTATGCCGTTCGAGACCATGGGCTATAGCCCATCGTCTCGGAGTGATTTTCGTCTTTTTTTCAAATCCTCAAAAATGATGGAAAACGGCATGCTATAGTATGCCGTTCGAGACCATGGGCTTTAGCCCATCGTCTCGGAGTGATTTTCGTCTTTTTTTCAAATCCTCAAAAATGTTTAAAAACGGCATGCTATAGTATGCCGTCCGATATGGGCTATAGCCCATGGTCATAAATGATGAAAAAGGAGGATTTGACAAAAAGACGAAAATGACTCCGAGACGATGGGATAGCCCATCGTCTCGGAGTCAATTTCGTCATTTTTTCAAATCCTCAAAAATGATGGAAAACGGCATGCTATAGTATGCCGTTCGAGACGATGGGCTATAGCCCATGGTCTCGGAGTGATTTTCGTCTTTTTTTCAAATCCTCAAAAATGATGAAAAACGGCATGCTATAGTATGCCGTTCGAGACGATGGGCTATAGCCCATGGTCATAAATGATGAAAAAGGAGGATTTGAAAAAAATACGAAAATGACTCCGAGACGATGGGCTATAGCCCATCGTCTCGGAGTGATTTTCGTCTTTTTTTCAAATCCTCAAAAATGATAGAAAACGGCATGCTATAGTATGCCGTCCGATATGGGCTTTGGCCCATGGTCATAAATTATGAAAAAGGAGGATTTGACAAAAAGATGAAAATCACTCCGAGACGATGGGCTATAGCCCATGGTCTCGAACGGCATACTATAGCATGCCGTTTTTCATCATTTTTGAGGATTTGAAAAAAATACGAAAATCACTCCGAGACCATGGGCTATAGCCCATCGTCTCGGAGTCATTTTCGTCTTTTTTTCAAATCCTCCTTTTTCATCATTTATGACCATGGGCTATAGCCCATATCGGACGGCATACTGTAGCATGCCGTTTTCCATAAATTTTGAGGATTTGAAAAAAAGCCGAAAATCACTCCGAGACCATGGGCTTTAGCCCATCGTCTCGGAGTCATTTTCGTCTTTTTTTCAAATCCTCCTTTTTCATAATTTATGACCATGGGCTATAGCCCATATCGGACGGCATACTATAGCATTCCGTTTTCCATCATTTTTGAGGATTTGAAAAAAAGACGAAAATCACTCCGAGACCATGGGCTATAGCCCATCGTCTCGAACGGCATACTATAGCATTCAGTTTTCCATCATTTTTGAGGATTTGAAAAAATGACGAAATTGACTCCGAGACGATGGGCTATAGCCCATCGTCTCGGAGTCATTTTCGTCTTTTTTTCAAATCCTCCTTTTTCATCATTTATGACCATGGGCTATAGCCCATATCGGACGGCATACTATAGCATGCCGTTTTTCATCATTTTTGAGGATTTGAAAAAAAGACGAAAATCACTCCGAGACCATGGGCTATAGTCCATCGTCTCGAACGGCATACTATAGCATGCAGTTTTCCATCATTTTTGAGGATTTGAAAAAATGACGAAATTGACTCCGAGACGATGGGCTATAGCCCATCGTCTCGGAGTCATTTTCGTCTTTTTTTCAAATCCTCCTTTTTCATCATTTATGACCATGGGCTATAGCCCATATCGGACGGCATACTATAGCATGCCGTTTTTAATCATTTTTGAGGATTTGAAAAAAAGACGAAAATCACTCCGAGACCATGGGCTATAGCCCATCGTCTCGAACGGCATACTATAGCATGCAGTTTTCCATAATTTTTGAGGATTTGAAAAAATGACGAAATTGACTCCGAGACCATGGGCTATAGCCCATCGTCTCGGAGTCATTTTCGTCTTTTTTTCAAATCCTCCTTTTTCATCATTTATGACCATGGGCTATAGCCCATATCGGACGGCATACTATAGCATGCCGTTTTTAATCATTTTTGAGGATTTGAAAAAAAGACGAAAATCACTCCGAGACCATGGGCTATAGCCCATCGTCTCGAACGGCATACTATAGCATGCAGTTTTCCATAATTTTTGAGGATTTGAAAAAATGACGAAATTGACTCCGAGACGATGGGCTATAGCCCATCGTCTCGGAGTCATTTTCGTCTTTTTTTCAAATCCTCCTTTTTCATCATTTATGACCATGGGCTATAGCCCATATTCGACGGCATACTGCTGCTGCATTTCATCATTTTTGAGGATTTGAAAAAAAGACGGAAATCACTCCGAGACGATGGGCTATAGCCCATGGTCTCGAACGGCATACTATAGCATGGCCATAGCCCATCGTCTCGGAGTGATTTTCGTCTTTTTTTCAAATCCTCAAAAATGATGAAAAACGGCATGCTATAGTATGCCGTTCGAGACCATGGGCTATAGCCCATCGTCTCGGAGTGATTTTCCTCTTTTTTTCAAATCCTCAAAAATGATGAAAAACGGCATGCTATAGTATGCCGTCCGATATGGGCTATAGCCCATGGTCATAAATGATGAAAAAGGAGGATTTGAAAAAAAGACGAAAATGACTCCGAGACCATGGGCTATAGCCCATCGTCTCGGAGCTACTTTCGTCTTTTTTTCAAATCCTCAAAAATGATGGAAAACGGCATGCTATAGTATGCCGTTCGAGACCATGGGCTATAGCCCATCGTCTCGGAGTGATTTTCGTCTTTTTTTCAAATCCTCAAAAATGATGAAAAACGGCATGCTATAGTATGCCGTTCGAGACCATGGGCTATAGCCCATCGTCTCGGAGTGATTTTCCTCTTTTTTTCAAATCCTCAAAAATGATGAAAAACGGCATGCTATAGTATGCCGTCCGATATGGGCTATAGCCCATGGTCATAAATGATGAAAAAGGAGGATTTGAAAAAAAGACGAAAATGACTCCGAGACGATGGGCTATAGCCCATGGTCTCTGAGTGATTTTCGTCTTTTTTTTAAATCCTCAAAAATGATGGAAAACGGCATGCTATAGTATGCCGTTCGAGACCATGGGCTATAGCCCATCGTCTCGGAGTGATTTCCGTCTTTTTTTCAAATCCTCAAAAATGATGAAAAACGGCATGCTATAGTATGCCGTCCGATATGGGCTATAGCCCATGGTCATGAATGATGAAAAAGGAGGATTTGAAAAAAAGACGAAAATGACTCCGAGACGATGGGCTATAGCCCATGGTCTCGGAGTGATTTTCGTCTTTTTTTCAAATCCACGATAACACTTTTTTTTTGATTGATTGAAATATTTATTAACAGTTTGCAGAATTACAGTACATTTCAAGCACAAACTCAATACAAAGGCTGTTAACTGTGAGTGGACGACCCAATTAAGCATTACACTTGTTTACAATAGGGTCCACCATGTTCAATTCATCAAAACATTTAGAGACGTACAAATAGACACTTCTTAAAAGCAGTAAAGACAACTTTGATGCACAGCACCATTCAAATGCTCTGTACATGATCCCAAGGCCCCATTTGAAAAGTGACACCAAGAAGAACAACTTACAACCTAAAAATCACTGAGAGCTCAGTGGCACCCTTGTTAAGATGACGTCCATGTGAGCCAAAGGTTGTGAGTTCAAATCCAGCTGAGTTCCTCCTACTTTCACTCTGCAGCATGTTTTGGAGAATAACTTTCAGAAGAGAACTGGAAAGAGATGGAAAGCTGAGGAGTTTCTCAGAGAGCATGGTGGCACTCTGTGATAAGCTGCTGTCTATGTGAGCAACAGGTCGTGGGTTCAAGTTCAGCCCATGGCCTCAGACGGCATACTATAGCATGCAATGTTTCATAATTTTTGAGGATAAAAAAAAAAGACAAAAATCACTGCATGCTATAGTATGCCGTCCGATATGGGCTATAGCCCATGGTCATAAATGATGAAAAAGGAGGATTTGAAAAAAAGAGGAAAATGACTCCGAGACGATGGGCTATAGCCCATCGTCTTTTTCAAATCCTCAAAAATGATGAAAAACGGCATGCTATAGTATGCCGTTCGAGACCATGGGCTATAGCCCATCGTCTCGGAGTGATTTTCCTCTTTTTTTCAAATCCTCAAAAATGATGAAAAACGGCATGCTATAGTATGCCGTCCGATATGGGCTATATCCCATGGTCATAAATGATGAAAAAGGAGGATTTGAAAAAAAGACGAAAATGACTCCGAGACGATGGGCTATAGCCCATGGTCTCGGAGTGATTTTCGTCTTTTTTTCAAATCCTCAAAAATGATGGTAAACGACATGCTATAGTATGCCGTTCGAGACCATGGGCTATAGCCCATCGTCTCGGAGTGATTTTCCTCTTTTTTTCAAATCCTCAAAAATGATGAAAAACGGCATGCTATAGTATGCCGTCCGATATGGGCTATAGCCCATGGTCATAAATGATGAAAAAGGAGGATTTGAAAAAAAGACGAAAATGACTCCGAGACGATGGGCTATAGCCCATGGTCTCGGAGTGATTTTCGTCTTTTTTTTAAATCCTCAAAAATTATGGAAAACGGCATGCTATAGTATGGCGTTCGAGACCATGGGCTATAGCCCATCGTCTCGGAGTGATTTCCGTCTTTTTTTCAAATCCTCAAAAATGATGAAAAACGGCATGCTATAGTATGCCGTCCGAGACCATGGGCTATAGCCCATCGTCTCGGAGTGATTTTCCTCTTTTTTTCAAATCCTCAAAAATGATGAAAAACGGCATGCTATAGTATGCCGTCCGATATGGGCTATAGCCCATGGTCATAAATGATGAAAAAGGAGGATTTGAAAAAAAGACGAAAATGACTCCGAGACGATGGGCTATAGCCCATGGTCTCGGAGTGATTTTCGTCTTTTTTTCAAATCCTCAAAAATGATGGAAAACGGCATGCTATAGTATGCCGTTCGAGACCATGGGCTATAGCCCATCGTCTCGGAGT
Organism: Electrona antarctica; assembly: GCF_951216825.1. Lineage (NCBI taxonomy): Eukaryota > Metazoa > Chordata > Actinopteri > Myctophiformes > Myctophidae > Electrona > Electrona antarctica. The sequence goes on along the minus strand of NC_136801.1, from coordinate 7,174,644 downwards.
GATTTTCCTCTTTTTTTCAAATCCTCAAAAATGATGAAAAACGGCATGCTATAGTATGCCGTCCGATATGGGCTATAGCCCATGGTCATAAATGATGAAAAAGGAGGATTTGAAAAAAATACGAAAATGACTCCGAGACGATGGGCTATAGCCCATGGTCTCGGAGTGATTTTCGTCTTTTTTTTAAATCCTCAAAAATGATGGAAAACGGCATGCTATAGTATGCCGTTCGAGACCATGGGCTATAGCCCATCGTCTCGGAGTGATTTCCGTCTTTTTTTCAAATCCTCAAAAATGATGAAAAACGGCATGCTATAGTATGCCGTCCGATATGGGCTATAGCCCATGGTCATAAATGATGAAAAAGGAGGATTTGAAAAAAAGACGAAAATGACTCCGAGACGATGGGCTATAGCCCATGGTCTCGGAGTGATTTTCGTCTTTTTTTCAAATCCTCAAAAATGATGGAAAACGGCATGCTATAGTATGCCGTTCTAGACCATGGGCTATAGCCCATCGTCTCGGAGTGATTTTCCTCTTTTTTTCAAATCCTCAAAAATGATGAAAAACGACATGCTATAGTATGCCGTCCGATATGGGCTATAGCCCATGGTCATAAATGATGAAAAAGGAGGATTTGAAAAAAAGACGAAAATGACTCCGAGACGATGGGCTATAGCCCATGGTCTCGGAGTGATTTTCGTCTTTTTTTCAAATCCTCAAAAATGATGGAAAACGGCATGCTATAGCCTATAGTATGCCGTTCGAGACCATGGGCTATAGCCAATCGTCTCGGAGTGATTTTCGTCTTTTTTTCAAATCCTCAAAAATGATGAAAAACGGTATGCTATAGTATGCCGTTCGAGACCATGGGCTAGGCATAGGCGGGACGGCGCTGAAGTGGTTCTCCTCCTACCTCTCTGACCGGACTTACCAGGTTTCTTGGAAAGGTTTGCTATCACCCCCCCGCACCCTCCAAACTGGGGTCCCACAGGGATCTGTACTTGGTCCCCTCCTCTTCTCACTGTACACTAAATCCCTTGGCACCATCATCTCTGCTCACAATATATCCTATCACTGCTATGCCGATGACACACAACTGTTTCTATCCTTCCCCCCCTCTGCCACCCAGGTAGAAGAGCGCATCACTGCATGCCTGGCTGACATCTCACAGTGGATGTCTTCCAACCACCTCAAGCTGAACCCAGACAAGACTGAGCTTCTGTTCTTCCCAGCTAAGTCCTGCCCTATGCGGGAGCTAACTATCTCCGTAGACAACGCCCTGGTAAAGTCTGTCCCGACAGCCAGGAACCTTGGTGTTGTCCTGGACAGTCAGCTCTCGTTCAAAACACACATCACAGCTGTCACTAGATCCTGTAGGTTTACACTCTACAACATACGACGAATTAGACCGTTCCTCACCCAGGAGTCAGCCCAGCTCCTAATCCAGACAACAGTCTTGTCAAAACTTGACTATTGCAACTCCCTCCTTACTGGCCTACCGGCATGTGCACTTAAGCCCCTCCAACTGATCCAAAATGCCGCAGCACGCTTGGTCTTCAACCAGCCAAAATTCTCACATGTCTCCCCCCTTCTCCGCTCGCTCCATTGGCTCCCGGTCGCTGCCCGCACAGAATACAAAACTCTGATGCTGGCATTCAAAGCAACCAAAGGCATGGCCCCCCCATATCTCACAAGTATGATCGTACCCTACAAACCCTCCCGCTCACTCAGATCAGCCAACGCAGGGAAGCTGGAGGTACCTTCACTAAAAACGCCGGGACAACGCTCCACATGTCCCAAACTCTTCTCCCTTCTGGCTCCAAAACTATGGAATGCACTTCCCATTGCAGTCAGAACTGCAGCCTCACTCCCAATCTTCCGCCGTAGTCTGAAAACCCACCTCTTCAGACTCCACCATGGCCCGTAGCACTTGCCCTAGCCTAGCCCCTTAGATAGCACATTATGTAGACTTAGATAGTATTTTAAACAGACTTATAGCTTGTTATGTAGACAGCTCTAGAATTGCACTTTATGTAGTCATAGCACTTTATAGTACACATGTATAATATATTATATAGTATAGTATGTATAGTTTACATAGATACTCCACTGTTACGTTCTTAGTTTACGCATGATTCATGATAACTACTTTTTATACATGTGATGTATGCCATGCTTTTTGTTTTTGCTTAATGTAAGTCGCTCTGGATTAAGAGCGTCTGCTAAATGCCTAAATTGTAAATTGTAAATTGTCTCGGAGTGATTTTCGTCTTTTTTTCAAATCCTCAAAAATGATGGAAAACGGCATGCTATAGTATGCCGTTCGAGACCATGGGCTTATAGCCCATCGTCTCGGAGTGATTTTCGTCTTTTTTTCAAATCCTCAAAAATTATGAAAAACGGCATGCTATAGCATGCCGTCCGATATGGGCTATAGCCCATGGTCATAAATGATGAAAAAGGAGGATTTAAAAAAAATACGAAAATCACTCCGAGACGATGGGCTATAGCCCATGGTCTCGAACGGCATACTATAGCATGCCGTTTTCCATCATTTTTGAGGATTTGAAAAAAAGAGGAAAATCACTCCGAGACAATGGGCTATAGCCCATGGTCTCGAACGGCATACTATAGCATGCCGTTTTTCATCATTTTTGAGGATTTGAAAAAAAGACGAAAATGACTCCGAGACGATGGGCTATAGCCCATCGTCTCGGAGTCATTTTCGTCTTTTTTTCAAATCCTCCTTTTTCATCATTTATGACCATGGGCTATAGCCCATATCGGACGGCATACTATAGCATGCCGTTTTCCATCATTTTTCTTTTCAAAATCTTTTTATTCAGGTTTTTCGACAGTAGCCCAGGGGCAAGTATTAGACAGATATATAAAATATAAAAATAAAACTCAATCCCCTATCCCACCCTCCCCCCACCCACAATCCCAAGGATAGTCGGAACAGTCTGGAGGAAATAAAATAGATATATATATATACACACACATACACAAAATACATGCATACATTACAAAAAATAAAAATATAATAAAATAAAAAAGCAGATTTTTCATAGAGCAGATTTTGTTTCTGTTGTGGTTTGGCGTTGGCCGAGGCATAGGCACGGCACACTATGCAGTTTGTGTGTTGTGGTAGAATGTCATAAATGGGCCCCAGGTCTTGTAAAACTTTTTCTCAGAGCCGGCAATTGAAAACCTCAACATCTCCAACTCGAGACAGGACATTATATCACGAAGCCACTGACGGAGCACGGGCGGGGCAGCATCCTTCCATTTGAGCAGAATGGCACGCCTAGCGAGCAATAAGGCAAAGTCGACCATACGACACTCTATTCGTGTTAGAGGAAGGTCATCCCTTCCAGCAGTGCCAAGGAGAGCCACTAAGGGATCTGGGTCTAGATTTTGATGTAGAATGTTGGATAGAGTATTGAACACATTCCCCCAAAATGGTTGTAATTTAGGACACATCCAATACTGATGGATCAAAGTTGCATCACCGCTCTCGTTTTCCATCATTTTTGAGGATTTGAAAAAAAGACGAAAATCACTCCGAGACGATGGGCTATAGCCCATCGTCTCGGAGTCATTTTCGTCTTTTTTTCAAATCCTCCTTTTTCATCATTTATGACCATGGGCTATAGCCCATATCGGACGGCATACTATAGCATGCCGTTTTTCATCATTTTTGAGGATTTGAAAAAAAGACGAAAATCACTCCGAGACGATGGGCTATAGCCCATGGTCTCGAACGGCATACTATAGCATGCCGTTTTCCATCATTTTTGAGGATTTGAAAAAAAGACGAAAATCACTCCGAGACGATGGGCTATAGCCCATGGTCTCGGAGTGATTTTCGTCTTTTTTTCAAATCCTCAAAAATGATGAAAAACGGCATGCTATAGTATGCCGTCCGATTTGGGCTATAGCCCATGGTCATAAATGATGAAAAAGGAGGATTTGAAAAAAAGACGAAAATGACTCCGAGACGATGGGCTATAGCCCATGGTCTCGGAGTGATTTTCGTCTTTTTTTTAAATCCTCAAAAATGATGGAAAACGGCATGCTATAGTATGCCGTTCGAGACCATGGGCTATAGCCCATCGTCTCGGAGTGATTTCCGTCTTTTTTTCAAATCCTCAAAAATGATGAAAAACGGCATGCTATAGTATGCCGTCCGATATGGGCTATAGCCCATGGTCATGAATGATGAAAAAGGAGGATTTGAAAAAAAGACGAAAATGACTCCGAGACGATGGGCTATAGCCCATGGTCTCGGAGTGATTTTCGTCTTTTTTTCAAATCCTCAAAAATGATAAGGCAAAGTCGACCATACGACACTCTATTCGTGTTAGAGGAAGGTCATCCCTTCCAGCAGTGCCAAGGAGAGCCACTAAGGGATCTGGGTCTAGATTTTGATGTAGAATGTTGGATAGAGTATTGAACACATTCCCCCAAAATGGTTGTAATTTAGGACACATCCAATACTGATGGATCAAAGTTGCATCACCGCTCTCGTTTTCCATCATTTTTGAGGATTTGAAAAAAAGACGAAAATCACTCCGAGACGATGGGCTATAGCCCATCGTCTCGGAGTCATTTTCGTCTTTTTTTCAAATCCTCCTTTTTCATCATTTATGACCATGGGCTATAGCCCATATCGGACGGCATACTATAGCATGCCGTTTTTCATCATTTTTGAGGATTTGAAAAAAAGACGAAAATCACTCCGAGACGATGGGCTATAGCCCATGGTCTCGAACGGCATACTATAGCATGCCGTTTTCCATCATTTTTGAGGATTTGAAAAAAAGACGAAAATCACTCCGAGACGATGGGCTATAGCCCATCGTCTCGGAGTCATTTTCGTCTTTTTTTCAAATCCTCCTTTTTCATCATTTATGACCATGGGCTATAGCCCATATCGGACGGCATACTATAGCATGCCGTTTTTCATCATTTTTGAGGATTTGAAAAAAAGACGAAAATCACTCCGAGACGATGGGCTATAGCCCATGGTCTCGGAGTGATTTTCGTCTTTTTTTCAAATCCTCAAAAATGATGGAAAACGGCATGCTATAGTATGCCGTTCGAGACCATGGGCTATAGCCCATCGTCTCGGAGTGATTTTCCTCTTTTTTTCAAATCCTCAAAAATGATGAAAAACGGCATGCTATAGTATGCCGTCCGATTTGGGCTATAGCCCATGGTCATAAATGATGAAAAAGGAGGATTTGAAAAAAAGACGAAAATGACTCCGAGACGATGGGCTATAGCCCATGGTCTCGGAGTGATTTTCGTCTTTTTTTTAAATCCTCAAAAATGATGGAAAACGGCATGCTATAGTATGCCGTTCGAGACCATGGGCTATAGCCCATCGTCTCGGAGTGATTTCCGTCTTTTTTTCAAATCCTCAAAAATGATGAAAAACGGCATGCTATAGTATGCCGTCCGATATGGGCTATAGCCCATGGTCATGAATGATGAAAAAGGAGGATTTGAAAAAAAGACGAAAATGACTCCGAGACGATGGGCTATAGCCCATGGTCTCGGAGTGATTTTCGTCTTTTTTTCAAATCCTCAAAAATGATGGAAAACGGCATGCTATAGCCTATAGTATGCCGTTCGAGACCATGGGCTATAGCCCATCGTCTCGGAGTGATTTTCGTCTTTTTTTCAAATCCTCAAAAATGATGGAAAACGGCATGCTATAGTATGCCGTTCGAGACCATGGGCTATAGCCCATGGTCTCGGTGTGATTTTCGTCTTTTTTTCAAATCCTCAAAAATGATGGAAAACGGCATGCTATAGTATGCCGTTCGAGACCATGGGCTATATCCCATCGTCTCGGAGTGATTTCCGTCTTTTTTTCAAATCCTTTAAAAATGATGAAAAACGGCATGCTACAGTATGCCGTCGAATATGGGCTATAGCCCATGGTCATAAATGATGAAAAAGGAGGATTTGAAAAAAAGACGAAAATGACTCCGAGACGATGGGCTACAGCCCATCGTCTCGGAGTGATTTTCGTCTTTTTTTCAAATCCTCAAAAATGATGAAAAACGGTATGCTATAGTATGCCGTCCGATATGGGCTATAGCCCATGGTCATAAATGATGAAAAAGGAGGATTTGAAAAAAAGACGAAAATGACTCCGAGACGATGGGCTATAGCCCATCGTCTCGGAGTGATTTTCGTCTTTTTTTCAAATCCTCAAAAATGATGGAAAACGGCATGCTATAGTATGCCGTTCGAGACCATGGGCTATAGCCCATCGTCTCGGAGTGATTTTCGTCTTTTTTTCAAATCCTCAAAAATGATGAAAAACGGCATGCTATAGTATGCCGTCCGATATGGGCTATAGCCCATGGTCATAAATGATGAAAAAGGAGGATTTGAAAAAAAGACGAAAATGACTCCGAGACGATGGGCTATAGCCCATCGTCTCGGAGTGATTTTCGTCTTATTTTCAAATCCTCAAAAATGATGGAAAACGGCATGCTATAGTATGCCGTCCGATATGGGCTATAGCCCATGGTCATAAATGATGAAAAAGGAGGATTTGAAAAAAAGACGAAAATGACTCCGAGACGATGGGCTATAGCCCATCGTCTCGGAGTCATTTTCGTCTTTTTTTCAAATCCTCAAAAATGATGAAAAACGGCATGCTATAGTATGCCGTTCGAGACCATGGGCTATAGCCCATTGTCTCGGAGTGATTTTCCTCTTTTTTTCAAATCCTCAAAAATGATGGAAAACGGCATGCTATAGTATGCCGTTCGAGACCATGGGCTATAGCCCATCGTCTCGGAGTGATTTTCGTATTTTTTTTAAATCCTCCTTTTTCATCATTTATGACCATGGGCTATAGCCCATATCGGACGGCATGCTATAGCATGCCGTTTTTCATCATTTTTGAGGATTTGAAAAAAATACGAAAATCACTCCGAGACGATGGGCTATAGCCCATCGTCTCGGAGTCATTTTCGTCTTTTTTTCAAATCCTCCTTTTTCATCATTTATGACCATGGGCTATAGCCCATATCGGACGGCATACTATAGCATGCCGTTTTTAATCATTTTTGAGGATTTGAAAAAAAGACGAAAATCACTCCGAGACGATGGGCTATAGCCCATGGTCTCGAACGGCATACTATAGCATGCCGTTTTCCATCATTTTTGAGGATTTGAAAAAAAGACGGAAATCACTCCGAGACGATGGGCTATAGCCCATGGTCTCGAACGGCATACTATAGCATGCCGTTTTCCATCATTTTTGAGGATTTGAAAAAAAGCCGAAAATCACTCCGAGACCATGGGCTATAGCCCATCGTCTCGGAGTCATTTTCGTCTTTTTTTCAAATCCTCCTTTTTCATCATTTATGACCATGGGCTATATAGCCCATATCGGACGGCATACTATAGCATGCAGTTTTTCATCATTTTTGAGGATTTGAAAAAAATACGAAAATCACTCCGAGACGATGGGCTATAGCCCATCGTCTCGGAGTCATTTTCGTCTTTTTTTCAAATCCTCCTTTTTCATCATTTATGACCATGGGCTATAGCCCATATTCGACGGCATACTGTAGCATGCCGTTTTTCATCATTTTTGAGGATTTGAAAAAAAGACGGAAATCACTCCGAGACGATGGGCTATAGCCCATGGTCTCGAACGGCATACTATAGCATGCCGTTTTCCATCATTTTTGAGGATTTGAAAAAAAGAGGAAAATCACTCCGAGACGATGGGCTATAGCCCATGGTCTCGAACGGCATACTATAGCATGCCGTTTTTCATCATTTTTGAGGATTTGAAAAAAATACGAAAATCACTCCGAGACGATGGGCTATAGCCCATCGTCTCGGAGTCATTTTCGTCTTTTTTTCAAATCCTCCTTTTTCATCATTTATGACCATGGGCTATAGCCCATATCGGACGGCATACTATAGCATGCCGTTTTCCATCATTTTTGAGGATTTGAAAAAAAGACGAAAATCACTCCGAGACGATGGGCTATAGCCCATGGTCTCGAACGGCATACTATAGCATGCCGTTTTTCATCATTTTTGAGGATTTGAAAAAAATACGAAAATCACTCCGAGACGATGGGCTATAGCCCATCGTCTCGGAGTCATTTTCGTCTTTTTTTCAAATCCTCCTTTTTCATCATTTATGACCATGGGCTATAGCCCATATTCGACGGCATACTGTAGCATGCCGTTTTTCATCATTTTTGAGGATTTGAAAAAAAGACGGAAATCACTCCGAGACGATGGGCTATAGCCCATGGTCTCGAACGGCATACTATAGCATGCCGTTTTCCATCATTTTTGAGGATTTGAAAAAAAGAGGAAAATCACTCCGAGACGATGGGCTATAGCCCATCGTCTGGGAGTCATTTTCGTCTTTTTTTCAAATCCTCCTTTTTCATCATTTATGACCATGGGCTATAGCCCATATCGGACGGCATACTGTAGCATGCCGTTTTCCATCAATTTTGAGGATTTGAAAAAAAGCCGAAAATCACTCCGAGACGATGGGCTATAGCCCATGGTCTCGAACGGCATACTATAGCATGCCGTTTTTCATCATTTTTGAGGATTTGAAAAAAATACGAAAATCACTCCGAGACGATGGGCTATAGCCCATCGTCTCGGAGTGATTTTCGTCTTTTTTTCAAATCCTCCTTTTTCATCATTTATGACCATGGGCTATAGCCCATATCGGACGGCATACTATAGCATGCCGTTTTCCATCATTTTTGAGGATTTGAAAAAAAGACGAAAATCACTCCGAGACGATGGGCTATAGCCCATGGTCTCGAACGGCATACTATAGCATGCCGTTTTTCATCATTTTTGAGGATTTGAAAAAAAGACGAAAATGACTCCGAGACGATGGGCTATAGCCCATGGTCTCGGAGTGATTTTCGTCTTTTTTTCAAATCCTCAAAAATGATGGTAAACGACATGCTATAGTATGCCGTTCGAGACCATGGGCTATAGCCCATCGTCTCGGAGTGATTTTCCTCTTTTTTTCAAATCCTCAAAAATGATGAAAAACGGCATGCTATAGTATGCCGTCCGATATGGGCTATAGCCCATGGTCATAAATGATGAAAAAGGAGGATTTGAAAAAAAGACGAAAATGACTCCGAGACCATGGGCTATAGCCCATCGTCTCGGAGTGACTTTCGTCTTTTTTTCAAATCCTCAAAAATGATGGAAAACGGCATGCTATAGTATGCCGTTCGAGACCATGGGCTATAGCCCATCGTCTCGGAGTGATTTTCGTCTTTTTTTCAAATCCTCAAAAATGATGAAAAACGGCATGCTATAGTATGCCGTTCGAGACCATGGGCTATAGCCCATCGTCTCGGAGTGATTTTCCTCTTTTTTTCAAATCCTCAAAAATGATGAAAAACGGCATGCTATAGTATGCCGTCCGATATGGGCTATAGCCCATGGTCATAAATGATGAAAAAGGAGGATTTGAAAAAAAGACGAAAATGACTCCGAGACGATGGGCTATAGCCCATGGTCTCTGAGTGATTTTCGTCTTTTTTTAAATCCTCAAAAATGATGGAAAACGGCATGCTATAGTATGCCGTTCGAGACCATGGGCTATAGCCCATCGTCTCGGAGTGATTTCCGTCTTTTTTTCAAATCCTCAAAAATGATGAAAAACGGCATGCTATAGTATGCCGTCCGATATGGGCTATAGCCCATGGTCATGAATGATGAAAAAGGAGGATTTGAAAAAAAGACGAAAATGACTCCGAGACGATGGGCTATAGCCCATGGTCTCGGAGTGATTTTCGTCTTTTTTTCAAATCCACGATAACACTTTTTTTTTGATTGATTGAAATATTTATTAACAGTTTGCAGAATTACAGTACATTTCAAGCACAAACTCAATACAAAGGCTGTTAACTGTGAGTGGACGACCCAATTAAGCATTACACTTGTTTACAATAGGGTCCACCATGTTCAATTCATCAAAACATTTAGAGACGTACAAATAGACACTTCTTAAAAGCAGTAAAGACAACTTTGATGCACAGCACCATTCAAATGCTCTGTACATGATCCCAAGGCCCCATTTGAAAAGTGACACCAAGAAGAACAACTTACAACCTAAAAATCACTGAGAGCTCAGTGGCACCCTTGTTAAGATGACGTCCATGTGAGCCAAAGGTTGTGAGTTCAAATCCAGCTGAGTTCCTCCTACTTTCACTCTGCAGCATGTTTTGGAGAATAACTTTCAGAAGAGAACTGGAAAGAGATGGAAAGCTGAGGAGTTTCTCAGAGAGCATGGTGGCACTCTGTGATAAGCTGCTGTCTATGTGAGCAACAGGTCGTGGGTTCAAGTTCAGCCCATGGCCTCAGACGGCATACTATAGCATGCAATGTTTCATAATTTTTTAGGATAAAAAAAAAAGACAAAAATCACTGCATGCTATAGTATGCCGTCCGATATGGGCTATAGCCCATGGTCATAAATGATGAAAAAGGAGGATTTGAAAAAAAGAGGAAAATGACTCCGAGACGATGGGCTATAGCCCATCGTCTTTTTCAAATCCTCAAAAATGATGAAAAACGGCATGCTATAGTATGCCGTTCGAGACCATGGGCTATAGCCCATCGTCTCGGAGTGATTTTCCTCTTTTTTTCAAATCCTCAAAAATGATGAAAAACGGCATGCTATAGTATGCCGTCCGATATGGGCTATATCCCATGGTCATAAATGATGAAAAAGGAGGATTTGAAAAAAAGACGAAAATGACTCCGAGACGATGGGCTATAGCCCATGGTCTCGGAGTGATTTTCGTCTTTTTTTCAAATCCTCAAAAATGATGGTAAACGACATGCTATAGTATGCCGTTCGAGACCATGGGCTATAGCCCATCGTCTCGGAGTGATTTTCCTCTTTTTTTCAAATCCTCAAAAATGATGAAAAACGGCATGCTATAGTATGCCGTCCGATATGGGCTATAGCCCATGGTCATAAATGATGAAAAAGGAGGATTTGAAAAAAAGACGAAAATGACTCCGAGACGATGGGCTATAGCCCATGGTCTCGGAGTGATTTTCGTCTTTTTTTTAAATCCTCAAAAATTATGGAAAACGGCATGCTATAGTATGGCGTTCGAGACCATGGGCTATAGCCCATCGTCTCGGAGTGATTTCCGTCTTTTTTTCAAATCCTCAAAAATGATGAAAAACGGCATGCTATAGTATGCCGTCCGAGACCATGGGCTATAGCCCATCGTCTCGGAGTGATTTTCCTCTTTTTTTCAAATCCTCAAAAATGATGAAAAACGGCATGCTATAGTATGCCGTCCGATATGGGCTATAGCCCATGGTCATAAATGATGAAAAAGGAGGATTTGAAAAAAAGACGAAAATGACTCCGAGACGATGGGCTATAGCCCATGGTCTCGGAGTGATTTTCGTCTTTTTTTCAAATCCTCAAAAATGATGGAAAACGGCATGCTATAGTATGCCGTTCGAGACCATGGGCTATAGCCCATCGTCTCGGAGTGATTTTCCTCTTTTTTTCAAATCCTCAAAAATGATGAAAAACGGCATGCTATAGTATGCCGTCCGATATGGGCTATAGCCCATGGTCATAAATGATGAAAAAGGAGGATTTGAAAAAAATACGAAAATGACTCCGAGACGATGGGCTATAGCCCATGGTCTCGGAGTGATTTTCGTCTTTTTTTTAAATCCTCAAAAATGATGGAAAACGGCATGCTATAGTATGCCGTTCGAGACCATGGGCTATAGCCCATCGTCTCGGAGTGATTTCCGTCTTTTTTTCAAATCCTCAAAAATGATGAAAAACGGCATGCTATAGTATGCCGTCCGATATGGGCTATAGCCCATGGTCATAAATGATGAAAAAGGAGGATTTGAAAAAAAGACGAAAATGACTCCGAGACGATGGGCTATAGCCCATGGTCTCGGAGTGATTTTCGTCTTTTTTTCAAATCCTCAAAAATGATGGAAAACGGCATGCTATAGTATGCCGTTCTAGACCATGGGCTATAGCCCATCGTCTCGGAGTGATTTTCCTCTTTTTTTCAAATCCTCAAAAATGATGAAAAACGACATGCTATAGTATGCCGTCCGATATGGGCTATAGCCCATGGTCATAAATGATGAAAAAGGAGGATTTGAAAAAAAGACGAAAATGACTCCGAGACGATGGGCTATAGCCCATGGTCTCGGAGTGATTTTCGTCTTTTTTTCAAATCCTCAAAAATGATGGAAAACGGCATGCTATAGCCTATAGTATGCCGTTCGAGACCATGGGCTATAGCCAATCGTCTCGGAGTGATTTTCGTCTTTTTTTCAAATCCTCAAAAATGATGAAAAACGGTATGCTATAGTATGCCGTTCGAGACCATGGGCTATAGCCCATCGTCTCGGAGTGATTTTCGTCTTTTTTTCAAATCCTCAAAAATGATGGAAAACGGCATGCTATAGTATGCCGTTCGAGACCATGGGCTTATAGCCCATCGTCTCGGAGTGATTTTCGTCTTTTTTTCAAATCCTCAAAAATTATGAAAAACGGCATGCTATAGCATGCCGTCCGATATGGGCTATAGCCCATGGTCATAAATGATGAAAAAGGAGGATTTAAAAAAAATACGAAAATCACTCCGAGACGATGGGCTATAGCCCATGGTCTCGAACGGCATACTATAGCATGCCGTTTTCCATCATTTTTGAGGATTTGAAAAAAAGAGGAAAATCACTCCGAGACAATGGGCTATAGCCCATGGTCTCGAACGGCATACTATAGCATGCCGTTTTTCATCATTTTTGAGGATTTGAAAAAAAGACGAAAATGACTCCGAGACGATGGGCTATAGCCCATCGTCTCGGAGTCATTTTCGTCTTTTTTTCAAATCCTCCTTTTTCATCATTTATGACCATGGGCTATAGCCCATATCGGACGGCATACTATAGCATGCCGTTTTCCATCATTTTTCTTTTCAAAATCTTTTTATTCAGGTTTTTCGACAGTAGCCCAGGGGCAAGTATTAGACAGATATATAAAATATAAAAATAAAACTCAATCCCCTATCCCACCCTCCCCCCACCCACAATCCCAAGGATAGTCGGAACAGTCTGGAGGAAATAAAATAGATATATATATATACACACACATACACAAAATACATGCATACATTACAAAAAATAAAAATATAATAAAATAAAAAAGCAGATTTTTCATAGAGCAGATTTTGTTTCTGTTGTGGTTTGGCGTTGGCCGAGGCATAGGCACGGCACACTATGCAGTTTGTGTGTTGTGGTAGAATGTCATAAATGGGCCCCAGGTCTTGTAAAACTTTTTCTCAGAGCCGGCAATTGAAAACCTCAACATCTCCAACTCGAGACAGGACATTATATCACGAAGCCACTGACGGAGCACGGGCGGGGCAGCATCCTTCCATTTGAGCAGAATGGCACGCCTAGCGAGCAATAAGGCAAAGTCGACCATACGACACTCTATTCGTGTTAGAGGAAGGTCATCCCTTCCAGCAGTGCCAAGGAGAGCCACTAAGGGATCTGGGTCTAGATTTTGATGTAGAATGTTGGATAGAGTATTGAACACATTCCCCCAAAATGGTTGTAATTTAGGACACATCCAATACTGATGGATCAAAGTTGCATCACCGCTCTCGTTTTCCATCATTTTTGAGGATTTGAAAAAAAGACGAAAATCACTCCGAGACGATGGGCTATAGCCCATCGTCTCGGAGTCATTTTCGTCTTTTTTTCAAATCCTCCTTTTTCATCATTTATGACCATGGGCTATAGCCCATATCGGACGGCATACTATAGCATGCCGTTTTTCATCATTTTTGAGGATTTGAAAAAAAGACGAAAATCACTCCGAGACGATGGGCTATAGCCCATGGTCTCGAACGGCATACTATAGCATGCCGTTTTCCATCATTTTTGAGGATTTGAAAAAAAGACGAAAATCACTCCGAGACGATGGGCTATAGCCCATGGTCTCGGAGTGATTTTCGTCTTTTTTTCAAATCCTCAAAAATGATGAAAAACGGCATGCTATAGTATGCCGTCCGATTTGGGCTATAGCCCATGGTCATAAATGATGAAAAAGGAGGATTTGAAAAAAAGACGAAAATGACTCCGAGACGATGGGCTATAGCCCATGGTCTCGGAGTGATTTTCGTCTTTTTTTTAAATCCTCAAAAATGATGGAAAACGGCATGCTATAGTATGCCGTTCGAGACCATGGGCTATAGCCCATCGTCTCGGAGTGATTTCCGTCTTTTTTTCAAATCCTCAAAAATGATGAAAAACGGCATGCTATAGTATGCCGTCCGATATGGGCTATAGCCCATGGTCATGAATGATGAAAAAGGAGGATTTGAAAAAAAGACGAAAATGACTCCGAGACGATGGGCTATAGCCCATGGTCTCGGAGTGATTTTCGTCTTTTTTTCAAATCCTCAAAAATGATAAGGCAAAGTCGACCATACGACACTCTATTCGTGTTAGAGGAAGGTCATCCCTTCCAGCAGTGCCAAGGAGAGCCACTAAGGGATCTGGGTCTAGATTTTGATGTAGAATGTTGGATAGAGTATTGAACACATTCCCCCAAAATGGTTGTAATTTAGGACACATCCAATACTGATGGATCAAAGTTGCATCACCGCTCTCGTTTTCCATCATTTTTGAGGATTTGAAAAAAAGACGAAAATCACTCCGAGACGATGGGCTATAGCCCATCGTCTCGGAGTCATTTTCGTCTTTTTTTCAAATCCTCCTTTTTCATCATTTATGACCATGGGCTATAGCCCATATCGGACGGCATACTATAGCATGCCGTTTTTCATCATTTTTGAGGATTTGAAAAAAAGACGAAAATCACTCCGAGACGATGGGCTATAGCCCATGGTCTCGAACGGCATACTATAGCATGCCGTTTTCCATCATTTTTGAGGATTTGAAAAAAAGACGAAAATCACTCCGAGACGATGGGCTATAGCCCATCGTCTCGGAGTCATTTTCGTCTTTTTTTCAAATCCTCCTTTTTCATCATTTATGACCATGGGCTATAGCCCATATCGGACGGCATACTATAGCATGCCGTTTTTCATCATTTTTGAGGATTTGAAAAAAAGACGAAAATCACTCCGAGACGATGGGCTATAGCCCATGGTCTCGGAGTGATTTTCGTCTTTTTTTCAAATCCTCAAAAATGATGGAAAACGGCATGCTATAGTATGCCGTTCGAGACCATGGGCTATAGCCCATCGTCTCGGAGTGATTTTCCTCTTTTTTTCAAATCCTCAAAAATGATGAAAAACGGCATGCTATAGTATGCCGTCCGATTTGGGCTATAGCCCATGGTCATAAATGATGAAAAAGGAGGATTTGAAAAAAAGACGAAAATGACTCCGAGACGATGGGCTATAGCCCATGGTCTCGGAGTGATTTTCGTCTTTTTTTTAAATCCTCAAAAATGATGGAAAACGGCATGCTATAGTATGCCGTTCGAGACCATGGGCTATAGCCCATCGTCTCGGAGTGATTTCCGTCTTTTTTTCAAATCCTCAAAAATGATGAAAAACGGCATGCTATAGTATGCCGTCCGATATGGGCTATAGCCCATGGTCATGAATGATGAAAAAGGAGGATTTGAAAAAAAGACGAAAATGACTCCGAGACGATGGGCTATAGCCCATGGTCTCGGAGTGATTTTCGTCTTTTTTTCAAATCCTCAAAAATGATGGAAAACGGCATGCTATAGCCTATAGTATGCCGTTCGAGACCATGGGCTATAGCCCATCGTCTCGGAGTGATTTTCGTCTTTTTTTCAAATCCTCAAAAATGATGGAAAACGGCATGCTATAGTATGCCGTTCGAGACCATGGGCTATAGCCCATGGTCTCGGTGTGATTTTCGTCTTTTTTTCAAATCCTCAAAAATGATGGAAAACGGCATGCTATAGTATGCCGTTCGAGACCATGGGCTATATCCCATCGTCTCGGAGTGATTTCCGTCTTTTTTTCAAATCCTTTAAAAATGATGAAAAACGGCATGCTACAGTATGCCGTCGAATATGGGCTATAGCCCATGGTCATAAATGATGAAAAAGGAGGATTTGAAAAAAAGACGAAAATGACTCCGAGACGATGGGCTACAGCCCATCGTCTCGGAGTGATTTTCGTCTTTTTTTCAAATCCTCAAAAATGATGAAAAACGGTATGCTATAGTATGCCGTCCGATATGGGCTATAGCCCATGGTCATAAATGATGAAAAAGGAGGATTTGAAAAAAAGACGAAAATGACTCCGAGACGATGGGCTATAGCCCATCGTCTCGGAGTGATTTTCGTCTTTTTTTCAAATCCTCAAAAATGATGGAAAACGGCATGCTATAGTATGCCGTTCGAGACCATGGGCTATAGCCCATCGTCTCGGAGTGATTTTCGTCTTTTTTTCAAATCCTCAAAAATGATGAAAAACGGCATGCTATAGTATGCCGTCCGATATGGGCTATAGCCCATGGTCATAAATGATGAAAAAGGAGGATTTGAAAAAAAGACGAAAATGACTCCGAGACGATGGGCTATAGCCCATCGTCTCGGAGTGATTTTCGTCTTATTTTCAAATCCTCAAAAATGATGGAAAACGGCATGCTATAGTATGCCGTCCGATATGGGCTATAGCCCATGGTCATAAATGATGAAAAAGGAGGATTTGAAAAAAAGACGAAAATGACTCCGAGACGATGGGCTATAGCCCATCGTCTCGGAGTCATTTTCGTCTTTTTTTCAAATCCTCAAAAATGATGAAAAACGGCATGCTATAGTATGCCGTTCGAGACCATGGGCTATAGCCCATTGTCTCGGAGTGATTTTCCTCTTTTTTTCAAATCCTCAAAAATGATGGAAAACGGCATGCTATAGTATGCCGTTCGAGACCATGGGCTATAGCCCATCGTCTCGGAGTGATTTTCGTATTTTTTTTAAATCCTCCTTTTTCATCATTTATGACCATGGGCTATAGCCCATATCGGACGGCATGCTATAGCATGCCGTTTTTCATCATTTTTGAGGATTTGAAAAAAATACGAAAATCACTCCGAGACGATGGGCTATAGCCCATCGTCTCGGAGTCATTTTCGTCTTTTTTTCAAATCCTCCTTTTTCATCATTTATGACCATGGGCTATAGCCCATATCGGACGGCATACTATAGCATGCCGTTTTTAATCATTTTTGAGGATTTGAAAAAAAGACGAAAATCACTCCGAGACGATGGGCTATAGCCCATGGTCTCGAACGGCATACTATAGCATGCCGTTTTCCATCATTTTTGAGGATTTGAAAAAAAGACGGAAATCACTCCGAGACGATGGGCTATAGCCCATGGTCTCGAACGGCATACTATAGCATGCCGTTTTCCATCATTTTTGAGGATTTGAAAAAAAGCCGAAAATCACTCCGAGACCATGGGCTATAGCCCATCGTCTCGGAGTCATTTTCGTCTTTTTTTCAAATCCTCCTTTTTCATCATTTATGACCATGGGCTATATAGCCCATATCGGACGGCATACTATAGCATGCAGTTTTTCATCATTTTTGAGGATTTGAAAAAAATACGAAAATCACTCCGAGACGATGGGCTATAGCCCATCGTCTCGGAGTCATTTTCGTCTTTTTTTCAAATCCTCCTTTTTCATCATTTATGACCATGGGCTATAGCCCATATTCGACGGCATACTGTAGCATGCCGTTTTTCATCATTTTTGAGGATTTGAAAAAAAGACGGAAATCACTCCGAGACGATGGGCTATAGCCCATGGTCTCGAACGGCATACTATAGCATGCCGTTTTCCATCATTTTTGAGGATTTGAAAAAAAGAGGAAAATCACTCCGAGACGATGGGCTATAGCCCATGGTCTCGAACGGCATACTATAGCATGCCGTTTTTCATCATTTTTGAGGATTTGAAAAAAATACGAAAATCACTCCGAGACGATGGGCTATAGCCCATCGTCTCGGAGTCATTTTCGTCTTTTTTTCAAATCCTCCTTTTTCATCATTTATGACCATGGGCTATAGCCCATATCGGACGGCATACTATAGCATGCCGTTTTCCATCATTTTTGAGGATTTGAAAAAAAGACGAAAATCACTCCGAGACGATGGGCTATAGCCCATGGTCTCGAACGGCATACTATAGCATGCCGTTTTTCATCATTTTTGAGGATTTGAAAAAAATACGAAAATCACTCCGAGACGATGGGCTATAGCCCATCGTCTCGGAGTCATTTTCGTCTTTTTTTCAAATCCTCCTTTTTCATCATTTATGACCATGGGCTATAGCCCATATTCGACGGCATACTGTAGCATGCCGTTTTTCATCATTTTTGAGGATTTGAAAAAAAGACGGAAATCACTCCGAGACGATGGGCTATAGCCCATGGTCTCGAACGGCATACTATAGCATGCCGTTTTCCATCATTTTTGAGGATTTGAAAAAAAGAGGAAAATCACTCCGAGACGATGGGCTATAGCCCATCGTCTGGGAGTCATTTTCGTCTTTTTTTCAAATCCTCCTTTTTCATCATTTATGACCATGGGCTATAGCCCATATCGGACGGCATACTGTAGCATGCCGTTTTCCATCAATTTTGAGGATTTGAAAAAAAGCCGAAAATCACTCCGAGACGATGGGCTATAGCCCATGGTCTCGAACGGCATACTATAGCATGCCGTTTTTCATCATTTTTGAGGATTTGAAAAAAATACGAAAATCACTCCGAGACGATGGGCTATAGCCCATCGTCTCGGAGTGATTTTCGTCTTTTTTTCAAATCCTCCTTTTTCATCATTTATGACCATGGGCTATAGCCCATATCGGACGGCATACTATAGCATGCCGTTTTCCATCATTTTTGAGGATTTGAAAAAAAGACGAAAATCACTCCGAGACGATGGGCTATAGCCCATGGTCTCGAACGGCATACTATAGCATGCCATTTTTCATCATTTTTGAGGATTTGAAAAAAATACGAAAATCACTCCGAGACGATGGGCTATAGCCCATCGTCTCGGAGTCATTTTCGTCTTTTTTTCAAATCCTCCTTTTTCATCATTTATGACCATGGGCTATAGCCCATATTCGACGGCATACTGTAGCATGCCGTTTTTCATCATTTTTGAGGATTTGAAAAAAAGACGGAAATCACTCCGAGACGATGGGCTATAGCCCATCGTCTCGGAGTCATTTTCGTCTTTTTTTCAAATCCTCCTTTTTCATCATTTATGACCATGGGCTATAGCCCATATCGGACGGCATACTATAGCATGCCGTTTTCCATCATTTTTGAGGATTTGAAAAAAAGACGAAAATCACTCCGAGACGATGGGCTATAGCCCATGGTCTCGAACGGCATACTATAGCATGCCGTTTTTCATCATTTTTGAGGATTTGAAAAAAATACGAAAATCACTCCGAGACGATGGGCTATAGCCCATCGTCTCGGAGTCATTTTCGTCTTTTTTTCAAATCCTCCTTTTTCATCATTTATGACCATGGGCTATAGCCCATATTCGACGGCATACTGTAGCATGCCGTTTTTCATCATTTTTGAGGATTTGAAAAAAAGACGGAAATCACTCCGAGACGATGGGCTATAGCCCATGGTCTCGAACGGCATACTATAGCATGCCGTTTTCCATCATTTTTGAGGATTTGAAAAAAAGAGGAAAATCACTCCGAGACGATGGGCTATAGCCCATCGTCTCGGAGTCATTTTCGTCTTTTTTTCAAATCCTCCTTTTTCATCATTTATGACCATGGGCTATAGCCCATATCGGACGGCATACTGTTGCATGCCGTTTTCCATCAATTTTGAGGATTTGAAAAAAAGCCGAAAATCACTCCGAGACCATGGGCTTTAGCCCATGGTCATAAATGATGAAAAAGGAGGATTTGAAAAAAAGACGAAAATGACTCCGAGACGATGGGCTATAGCCCATGGTCTCGGAGTGATTTTCGTCTTTTTTTTAAATCCTCAAAAATGATGGAAAACGGCATGCTATAGTATGCCGTTCGAGACCATGGGCTATAGCCCATCGTCTCGGAGTGATTTCCGTCTTTTTTTCAAATCCTCAAAAATGATGAAAAACGGCATGCTATAGTATGCCGTCCGATATGGGCTATAGCCCATGGTCATGAATGATGAAAAAGGAGGATTTGAAAAAAAGACGAAAATGACTCCGAGACGATGGGCTATAGCCCATGGTCTCGGAGTGATTTTCGTCTTTTTTTCAAATCCTCAAAAATGATGGAAAACGGCATGCTATAGCCTATAGTATGCCGTTCGAGACCATGGGCTATAGCCCATCGTCTCGGAGTGATTTTCGTCTTTTTTTCAAATCCTCAAAAATGATGGAAAACGGCATGCTATAGTATGCCGTTCGAGACCATGGGCTATAGCCCATGGTCTCGGTGTGATTTTCGTCTTTTTTTCAAATCCTCAAAAATGATGGAAAACGGCATGCTATAGTATGCCGTTCGAGACCATGGGCTATATCCCATCGTCTCGGAGTGATTTCCGTCTTTTTTTCAAATCCTTTAAAAATGATGAAAAACGGCATGCTACAGTATGCCGTCGAATATGGGCTATAGCCCATGGTCATAAATGATGAAAAAGGAGGATTTGAAAAAAAGACGAAAATGACTCCGAGACGATGGGCTACAGCCCATCGTCTCGGAGTGATTTTCGTCTTTTTTTCAAATCCTCAAAAATGATGAAAAACGGTATGCTATAGTATGCCGTCCGATATGGGCTATAGCCCATGGTCATAAATGATGAAAAAGGAGGATTTGAAAAAAAGACGAAAATGACTCCGAGACGATGGGCTATAGCCCATCGTCTCGGAGTGATTTTCGTCTTTTTTTCAAATCCTCAAAAATGATGGAAAACGGCATGCTATAGTATGCCGTTCGAGACCATGGGCTATAGCCCATCGTCTCGGAGTGATTTTCGTCTTTTTTTCAAATCCTCAAAAATGATGAAAAACGGCATGCTATAGTATGCCGTCCGATATGGGCTATAGCCCATGGTCATAAATGATGAAAAAGGAGGATTTGAAAAAAAGACGAAAATGACTCCGAGACGATGGGCTATAGCCCATCGTCTCGGAGTGATTTTCGTCTTATTTTCAAATCCTCAAAAATGATGGAAAACGGCATGCTATAGTATGCCGTCCGATATGGGCTATAGCCCATGGTCATAAATGATGAAAAAGGAGGATTTGAAAAAAAGACGAAAATGACTCCGAGACGATGGGCTATAGCCCATCGTCTCGGAGTCATTTTCGTCTTTTTTTCAAATCCTCAAAAATGATGAAAAACGGCATGCTATAGTATGCCGTTCGAGACCATGGGCTATAGCCCATTGTCTCGGAGTGATTTTCCTCTTTTTTTCAAATCCTCAAAAATGATGGAAAACGGCATGCTATAGTATGCCGTTCGAGACCATGGGCTATAGCCCATCGTCTCGGAGTGATTTTCGTATTTTTTTTAAATCCTCCTTTTTCATCATTTATGACCATGGGCTATAGCCCATATCGGACGGCATGCTATAGCATGCCGTTTTTCATCATTTTTGAGGATTTGAAAAAAATACGAAAATCACTCCGAGACGATGGGCTATAGCCCATCGTCTCGGAGTCATTTTCGTCTTTTTTTCAAATCCTCCTTTTTCATCATTTATGACCATGGGCTATAGCCCATATCGGACGGCATACTATAGCATGCCGTTTTTAATCATTTTTGAGGATTTGAAAAAAAGACGAAAATCACTCCGAGACGATGGGCTATAGCCCATGGTCTCGAACGGCATACTATAGCATGCCGTTTTCCATCATTTTTGAGGATTTGAAAAAAAGACGGAAATCACTCCGAGACGATGGGCTATAGCCCATGGTCTCGAACGGCATACTATAGCATGCCGTTTTCCATCATTTTTGAGGATTTGAAAAAAAGCCGAAAATCACTCCGAGACCATGGGCTATAGCCCATCGTCTCGGAGTCATTTTCGTCTTTTTTTCAAATCCTCCTTTTTCATCATTTATGACCATGGGCTATATAGCCCATATCGGACGGCATACTATAGCATGCAGTTTTTCATCATTTTTGAGGATTTGAAAAAAATACGAAAATCACTCCGAGACGATGGGCTATAGCCCATCGTCTCGGAGTCATTTTCGTCTTTTTTTCAAATCCTCCTTTTTCATCATTTATGACCATGGGCTATAGCCCATATTCGACGGCATACTGTAGCATGCCGTTTTTCATCATTTTTGAGGATTTGAAAAAAAGACGGAAATCACTCCGAGACGATGGGCTATAGCCCATGGTCTCGAACGGCATACTATAGCATGCCGTTTTCCATCATTTTTGAGGATTTGAAAAAAAGAGGAAAATCACTCCGAGACGATGGGCTATAGCCCATGGTCTCGAACGGCATACTATAGCATGCCGTTTTTCATCATTTTTGAGGATTTGAAAAAAATACGAAAATCACTCCGAGACGATGGGCTATAGCCCATCGTCTCGGAGTCATTTTCGTCTTTTTTTCAAATCCTCCTTTTTCATCATTTATGACCATGGGCTATAGCCCATATCGGACGGCATACTATAGCATGCCGTTTTCCATCATTTTTGAGGATTTGAAAAAAAGACGAAAATCACTCCGAGACGATGGGCTATAGCCCATGGTCTCGAACGGCATACTATAGCATGCCGTTTTTCATCATTTTTGAGGATTTGAAAAAAATACGAAAATCACTCCGAGACGATGGGCTATAGCCCATCGTCTCGGAGTCATTTTCGTCTTTTTTTCAAATCCTCCTTTTTCATCATTTATGACCATGGGCTATAGCCCATATTCGACGGCATACTGTAGCATGCCGTTTTTCATCATTTTTGAGGATTTGAAAAAAAGACGGAAATCACTCCGAGACGATGGGCTATAGCCCATGGTCTCGAACGGCATACTATAGCATGCCGTTTTCCATCATTTTTGAGGATTTGAAAAAAAGAGGAAAATCACTCCGAGACGATGGGCTATAGCCCATCGTCTGGGAGTCATTTTCGTCTTTTTTTCAAATCCTCCTTTTTCATCATTTATGACCATGGGCTATAGCCCATATCGGACGGCATACTGTAGCATGCCGTTTTCCATCAATTTTGAGGATTTGAAAAAAAGCCGAAAATCACTCCGAGACGATGGGCTATAGCCCATGGTCTCGAACGGCATACTATAGCATGCCGTTTTTCATCATTTTTGAGGATTTGAAAAAAATACGAAAATCACTCCGAGACGATGGGCTATAGCCCATCGTCTCGGAGTGATTTTCGTCTTTTTTTCAAATCCTCCTTTTTCATCATTTATGACCATGGGCTATAGCCCATATCGGACGGCATACTATAGCATGCCGTTTTCCATCATTTTTGAGGATTTGAAAAAAAGACGAAAATCACTCCGAGACGATGGGCTATAGCCCATGGTCTCGAACGGCATACTATAGCATGCCATTTTTCATCATTTTTGAGGATTTGAAAAAAATACGAAAATCACTCCGAGACGATGGGCTATAGCCCATCGTCTCGGAGTCATTTTCGTCTTTTTTTCAAATCCTCCTTTTTCATCATTTATGACCATGGGCTATAGCCCATATTCGACGGCATACTGTAGCATGCCGTTTTTCATCATTTTTGAGGATTTGAAAAAAAGACGGAAATCACTCCGAGACGATGGGCTATAGCCCATCGTCTCGGAGTCATTTTCGTCTTTTTTTCAAATCCTCCTTTTTCATCATTTATGACCATGGGCTATAGCCCATATCGGACGGCATACTATAGCATGCCGTTTTCCATCATTTTTGAGGATTTGAAAAAAAGACGAAAATCACTCCGAGACGATGGGCTATAGCCCATGGTCTCGAACGGCATACTATAGCATGCCGTTTTTCATCATTTTTGAGGATTTGAAAAAAATACGAAAATCACTCCGAGACGATGGGCTATAGCCCATCGTCTCGGAGTCATTTTCGTCTTTTTTTCAAATCCTCCTTTTTCATCATTTATGACCATGGGCTATAGCCCATATTCGACGGCATACTGTAGCATGCCGTTTTTCATCATTTTTGAGGATTTGAAAAAAAGACGGAAATCACTCCGAGACGATGGGCTATAGCCCATGGTCTCGAACGGCATACTATAGCATGCCGTTTTCCATCATTTTTGAGGATTTGAAAAAAAGAGGAAAATCACTCCGAGACGATGGGCTATAGCCCATCGTCTCGGAGTCATTTTCGTCTTTTTTTCAAATCCTCCTTTTTCATCATTTATGACCATGGGCTATAGCCCATATCGGACGGCATACTGTTGCATGCCGTTTTCCATCAATTTTGAGGATTTGAAAAAAAGCCGAAAATCACTCCGAGACCATGGGCTTTAGCCCATCGTCTCGGAGTCATTTTCGTCTTTTTTTCAAATCCTCCTTTTTCATCATTTATGACCATGGGCTATAGCCCATATCGGACGGCATACTATAGCATGCCGTTTTTAATCATTTTTGAGGATTTGAAAAAACGAAAATCACTCCGAGACGATGGGCTATAGCCCATGGTCTCGAACGGCATACTATAGCATGCCGTTTTCCATAATTTTTGAGGATTTGAAAAAAAGACGTAAATCACTCCGAGACGATGGGCTATAGCCCATGGTCTCGAACGGCATACTATAGCATGCCGTTTTCCATCATTTTTGAGGATTTGAAAAAAAGACGAAAATCACTCCGAGACCATGGGCTATAGCCCATCGTCTCGGAGTCATTTTCGTCTTTTTTTCAAATCCTCTTTTTTCATAATTTATGACCATGGGCTATAGCCCATATCGGATGGCATACTATAGCATGCAGTGATTTTTGTCTTTTTTTTAAATCCTCAAAAATTATGAAACATTGCATGCTATAGTATGCCGTCTGAGGCCATGGGCTGAACTTGAACCCACGACCTATGGCTCACATAGACAGCAGCTTATCACAGAGTGCCACCATGCTCTCTGAGAATCTCCTCAGCTTTCCATCTCTTTCCAGTTCTCTTCTGGATGTTATTCTCCAAAACATGCTGCAGAGTGAAAGTAGGAGGAACTCAGCTGGATTTGAACTCACAACCTTTGGCTCACATGGACGTCATCTTAACAAGGGTGCCACTGAGCTCTCAGTGATTTTTAGGTTGTAAGTTGTTCTTCTTGGTGTCACTTTTCAAATGGGGCCTTGGGATCATGTACAGAGCATTTGAATGGTGCTGTGCATCAAAGTTGTCTTTACTGCTTTTAAGAAGTGTCTTTTTGTACGTCTCTAAATGTTTTGATGAATTGAACATGGTGGACCCTATTGTAAACAAGTGTAATGCTTAATTGGGTCGTCCACTCACAGTTAACAGCCTTTGTATTGAGTTTGTGCTTGAAATGTACTGTAATTCTGCAAACTGTTAATAAATATTTCAATCAATCAAAAAAAAAGTGTTATCGTGGATTTGAAAAAAAGACGAAAATCACTCCGAGAACATGGGCTATAGCCCATCGTCTCGGAGTCATTTTCGTCTTTTTTTCAAATCCTCCTTTTTCATCATTTATGACCATGGGCTATAGCCCATATCGGACGACATACTGTAGCATGCCGTTTTCCATCAATTTTGAGGATTTGAAAAAAAGCCGAAAATCACTCCGAGACCATGGGCTTTAGCCCATCGTCTCGGAGTCATTTTCGTCTTTTTTTCAAATCCTCCTTTTTCATCATTTATGACCATGGGCTATAGCCCATATCGGACGGCATACTATACCGTGCCGTTTTTCATCATTTTTGAGGATTTGAAAAAAAGAGGAAAATCACTCCGAGACGATGGGCTATAGCCCATGGTCTCGAACGGCATACTATAGCATGCCGTTTTTCATCATTTTTGAGGATTTGAAAAAAATACGAAAATCACTCCGAGACGATGGGCTATAGCCCATCGTCTCGGAGTCATTTTCGTCTTTTTTTCAAATCCTCCTTTTTCATCATTTATGACCATGGGCTATAGCCCATATTCGACGGCATACTGTAGCATGCCGTTTTTCATCATTTTTGAGGATTTGAAAAAAAGACGGAAATCACTCCGAGACGATGGGCTATAGCCCATGGTCTCGAACGGCATACTATAGCATGCCGTTTTCCATCAATTTTGAGGATTTGAAAAAAAGCCGAAAATCACTCCGAGACCATGGGCTTTAGCCCATCGTCTCGGAGTCATTTTCGTCTTTTTTTCAAATCCTCCTTTTTCATCATTTATTACCATGAGGATTTGAAAAAAAGAGGAAAATGACTCCGAGACGATGGGCTATAGCCCATGGTCTCGGAGTGATTTTCGTCTTTTTTTCAAATCCTCAAAAATGATGGAAAACGGCATGCTATAGTATGCCGTTCGAGACCCCGGGCTATAGCCCATCGTCTCGGAGTGATTTTCGTCTTTTTTTCAAATCCTCAAAAATGATGGAAAACGGCATGCTATAGTATGCCGTTCGAGACCATGGGCTATAGCCCATCGTCTCGGAGTGATTTTCGTCTTTTTTTCAAATCCTCAAAAATGATGAAAAACGGCATGCTATAGTATGCCGTCCGATATGGGCTATAGCCCATGGTCATAAATGATGAAAAAGGAGGATTTGAAAAAAAGACGAAAATGACTCCGAGACGATGGGCTATAGCCCATCGTCTCGGAGTGATTTTCGTCTTTTTTTCAAATCCTCAAAAATGATGGAAAACGGCATGCTATAGTATGCCGTCCGATATGGGCTATAGCCCATGGTCATAAATGATGAAAAAGGAGGATTTGAAAAAAAGACGAAAATGACTCCGAGACGATGGGCTATAGCCCATCGTCTCGGAGTCATTTTCGTCTTTTTTTCAAATCCTCAAAAATGATGAAAACGGCATGCTATAGTATGCCGTTCGAGACCATGGGCTATAGCCCATTGTCTCGGAGTGATTTTCCTCTTTTTTTCAAATCCTCAAAAATGATGGAAAACGGCATGCTATAGTATGCCGTTCGAGACCATGGGCTATAGCCCATCGTCTCGGAGTGATTTTCGTATTTTTTTAAAATCCTCCTTTTTCATCATTTATGACCATGGGCTATAGCCCATATCGGACGGCATGCTATAGCATGCCGTTTTTCATCATTTTTGAGGATTTGAAAAAAATACGAAAATCACTCCGAGACGATGGGCTATAGCCCATCGTCTCGGAGTCATTTTCGTCTTTTCTTCAAATCCTCCTTTTTCATCATTTATGACCATGGGCTATAGCCCATATCGGACGGCATACTGTAGCATGCCGTTTTCCATTAATTTTGAGGATTTGAAAAAAAGCCGAAAATCACTCCGAGACCATGGGCTTTAGCCCATCGTCTCGGAGTCATTTTCGTCTTTTTTTCAAATCCTCCTTTTTCATCATTTATGACCATGGGCTATAGCCCATATTGGACGGCATACTATAGCATGCCGTTTTTAATCATTTTTGAGGATTTGAAAAAAAGACGAAAATCACTCCGAGACGATGGGCTATAGCCCATGGTCTCGAACGGCATACTATAGCATGCCGTTTTCCATCATTTTTGAGGATTTGAAAAAAAGACGGAAATCACTCCGAGACGATGGGCTATAGCCCATGGTCTCGAACGGCATACTATAGCATGCCGTTTTCCATCATTTTTGAGGATTTGAAAAAAAGCCGAAAATCACTCCGAGACCATGGGCTATAGCCCATCGTCTCGGAGTCATTTTCGTCTTTTTTTCAAATCCTCCTTTTTCATCATTTATGACCATGGGCTATAGCCCATATCGGACGGCATACTATAGCATGCAGTTTTTCATCATTTTTGAGGATTTGAAAAAAATACGAAAATCACTCCGAGACGATGGGCTATAGCCCATCGTCTCGGAGTCATTTTCGTCTTTTTTTCAAATCCTCCTTTTTCATCATTTATGACCATGGGCTATAGCCCATATTCGACGGCATACTGTAGCATGCCGTTTTTCATCATTTTTGAGGATTTGAAAAAAAGACGGAAATCACTCCGAGACGATGGGCTATAGCCCATGGTCTCGAACGGCATACTATAGCATGCCGTTTTCCATAATTTTTGAGGATTTGAAAAAAAGAGGAAAATCACTCCGAGACGATGGGCTATAGCCCATGGTCTCGAACGGCATACTATAGCATGCCGTTTTTCATCATTTTTGAGGATTTGAAAACAATACGAAAATCACTCCGAGACGATGGGCTATAGCCCATCGTCTCGGAGTCATTTTCGTCTTTTTTTCAAATCCTCCTTTTTCATCATTTATGACCATGGGCTATAGCCCATATCGGACGGCATACTATAGCATGCCGTTTTCCATCATTTTTGAGGATTTGAAAAAAAGACGAAAATCACTCCGAGACGATGGGCTATAGCCCATGGTCTCGAACGGCATACTATAGCATGCCGTTTTCCATCATTTTTGAGGATTTGAAAAAAAGACGGAAATCACTCCGAGACGATGGGCTATAGCCCATGGTCTCGAACGGCATACTATAGCATGCCGTTTTCCATCATTTTTGAGGATTTGAAAAAAAGCCGAAAATCACTCCGAGACCATGGGCTATAGCCCATCGTCTCGGAGTCATTTTCGTCTTTTTTTCAAATCCTCCTTTTTCATCATTTATGACCATGGGCTATAGCCCATATCGGACGGCATACTATAGCATGCAGTTTTTCATCATTTTTGAGGATTTTAAAAAAATACGAAAATCACTCCGAGACGATGGGCTATAGCCCATCGTCTCGGAGTCATTTTCGTCTTTTTTTCAAATCCTCCTTTTTCATCATTTATGACCATGGGCTATAGCCCATATCGGACGGCATACTGTAGCATGCCGTTTTTCATCATTTTTGAGGATTTGAAAAAAAGACGGAAATCACTCCGAGACGATGGGCTATAGCCCATGGTCTCGAACGGCATACTATAGCATGCCGTTTTCCATAATTTTTGAGGATTTGAAAAAAAGAGGAAAATCACTCCGAGACGATGGGCTATAGCCCATGGTCTCGAACGGCATACTATAGCATGCCGTTTTTCATCATTTTTGAGGATTTGAAAACAATACGAAAATCACTCCGAGACGATGGGCTATAGCCCATCGTCTCGGAGTCATTTTCGTCTTTTTTTCAAATCCTCCTTTTTCATCATTTATGACCATGGGCTATAGCCCATATCGGACGGCATACTATAGCATGCCGTTTTCCATCATTTTTGAGGATTTGAAAAAAAGACGAAAATCACTCCGAGACGATGGGCTATAGCCCATGGTCTCGAACGGCATACTATAGCATGCCGTTTTTCATCATTTTTGAGGATTTGAAAAAAATACGAAAATCACTCCGAGACGATGGGCTATAGCCCATCGTCTCGGAGTCATTTTCGTCTTTTTTTCAAATCCTCCTTTTTCATAATTTATGACCATGAGGATTTGAAAAAAAGAGGAAAATGACTCCGAGACCATGGGCTATAGCCCATGGTCTCGGAGTGATTTTCGTCTTTTTTCAAATCTTCAAAAATGATGGAAAACGGCATGCTATAGTATGCCGTTCGAGACCATGGGCTATATCCCATCGTCTCGGAGTGATTTCCGTCTTTTTTTCAAATCCTCAAAAATGATGAAAAACGGCATGCTACAGTATGCCGTCGAATATGGGCTATAGCCCATGGTCATAAATGATGAAAAAGGAGGATTTGAAAAAAAGACGAAAATGACTCCGAGACGATGGGCTACAGCCCATCGTCTCGGAGTGATTTTCGTCTTTTTTTCAAATCCTCAAAAATGATGGAAAACGGCATGCTATAGTATGCCGTTCGAGACCCCGGGCTATAGCCCATCGTCTCGGAGTGATTTTCGTCTTTTTTTCAAATCCTCCTTTTTCATCATTTATGACCATGGGCTATAGCCCATATCGGACGGCATACTATAGCATGCCGTTTTCCATCATTTTTGAGGATTTGAAAAAAAGACGAAAATCACTCCGAGACGATGGGCTATAGCCCATGGTCTCGAACGGCATACTATAGCATGCCGTTTTTCATCATTTTTGAGGATTTGAAAAAAATACGAAAATCACTCCGAGACGATGGGCTATAGCCCATCGTCTCGGAGTCATTTTCGTCTTTTTTTCAAATCCTCCTTTTTCATCATTTATGACCATGGGCTATAGCCCATATTCGACGGCATACTGTAGCATGCCGTTTTTCATCATTTTTGAGGATTTGAAAAAAAGACGGAAATCACTCCGAGACGATGGGCTATAGCCCATGGTCTCGAACGGCATACTATAGCATGCCGTTTTCCATAATTTTTGAGGATTTGAAAAAAAGAGGAAAATCACTCCGAGACGATGGGCTATAGCCCATGGTCTCGAACGGCATACTATAGCATGCCGTTTTTCATCATTTTTGAGGATTTGAAAACAATACGAAAATCACTCCGAGACGATGGGCTATAGCCCATCGTCTCGGAGTCATTTTCGTCTTTTTTTCAAATCCTCCTTTTTCATCATTTATGACCATGGGCTATAGCCCATATCGGACGGCATACTATAGCATGCCGTTTTCCATCATTTTTGAGGATTTGAAAAAAAGACGAAAATCACTCCGAGACGATGGGCTATAGCCCATGGTCTCGAACGGCATACTATAGCATGCCGTTTTCCATCATTTTTGAGGATTTGAAAAAAAGACGGAAATCACTCCGAGACGATGGGCTATAGCCCATGGTCTCGAACGGCATACTATAGCATGCCGTTTTCCATCATTTTTGAGGATTTGAAAAAAAGCCGAAAATCACTCCGAGACCATGGGCTATAGCCCATCGTCTCGGAGTCATTTTCGTCTTTTTTTCAAATCCTCCTTTTTCATCATTTATGACCATGGGCTATAGCCCATATCGGACGGCATACTATAGCATGCAGTTTTTCATCATTTTTGAGGATTTTAAAAAAATACGAAAATCACTCCGAGACGATGGGCTATAGCCCATCGTCTCGGAGTCATTTTCGTCTTTTTTTCAAATCCTCCTTTTTCATCATTTATGACCATGGGCTATAGCCCATATCGGACGGCATACTGTAGCATGCCGTTTTTCATCATTTTTGAGGATTTGAAAAAAAGACGGAAATCACTCCGAGACGATGGGCTATAGCCCATGGTCTCGAACGGCATACTATAGCATGCCGTTTTCCATAATTTTTGAGGATTTGAAAAAAAGAGGAAAATCACTCTGAGACGATGGGCTATAGCCCATGGTCTCGAACGGCATACTATAGCATGCCGTTTTTCATCATTTTTGAGGATTTGAAAACAATACGAAAATCACTCCGAGACGATGGGCTATAGCCCATCGTCTCGGAGTCATTTTCGTCTTTTTTTCAAATCCTCCTTTTTCATCATTTATGACCATGGGCTATAGCCCATATCGGACGGCATACTATAGCATGCCGTTTTCCATCATTTTTGAGGATTTGAAAAAAAGACGAAAATCACTCCGAGACGATGGGCTATAGCCCATGGTCTCGAACGGCATACTATAGCATGCCGTTTTTCATCATTTTTGAGGATTTGAAAAAAATACGAAAATCACTCCGAGACGATGGGCTATAGCCCATCGTCTCGGAGTCATTTTCGTCTTTTTTTCAAATCCTCCTTTTTCATAATTTATGACCATGAGGATTTGAAAAAAAGAGGAAAATGACTCCGAGACCATGGGCTATAGCCCATGGTCTCGGAGTGATTTTCGTCTTTTTTCAAATCTTCAAAAATGATGGAAAACGGCATGCTATAGTATGCCGTTCGAGACCATGGGCTATATCCCATCGTCTCGGAGTGATTTCCGTCTTTTTTTCAAATCCTCAAAAATGATGAAAAACGGCATGCTACAGTATGCCGTCGAATATGGGCTATAGCCCATGATCATAAATGATGAAAAAGGAGGATTTGAAAAAAAGACGAAAATGACTCCGAGACGATGGGCTACAGCCCATCGTCTCGGAGTGATTTTCGTCTTTTTTTCAAATCCTCAAAAATGATGGAAAACGGCATGCTATAGTATGCCGTTCGAGACCCCGGGCTATAGCCCATCGTCTCGGAGTGATTTTCGTCTTTTTTTCAAATCCTCCTTTTTCATCATTTATGACCATGGGCTATAGCCCATATCGGACGGCATACTATAGCATGCCGTTTTCCATCATTTTTGAGGATTTGAAAAAAAGACGAAAATCACTCCGAGACGATGGGCTATAGCCCATGGTCTCGAACGGCATACTATAGCATGCCGTTTTTCATCATTTTTGAGGATTTGAAAAAAATACGAAAATCACTCCGAGACGATGGGCTATAGCCCATCGTCTCGGAGTCATTTTCGTCTTTTTTTCAAATCCTCCTTTTTCATCATTTATGACCATGAGGATTTGAAAAAAAGAGGAAAATGACTCCGAGACCATGGGCTATAGCCCATGGTCTCGGAGTGATTTTCGTCTTTTTTTCAAATCCTCAAAAATGATGGAAAACGGCATGCTATAGTATGCCGTTCGAGACCATGGGCTATATCCCATCGTCTCGGAGTGATTTCCGTCTTTTTTTCAAATCCTCAAAAATGATGAAAAACGGCATGCTACAGTATGCCGTCGAATATGGGCTTTAGCCCATGGTCATAAATGATGAAAAAGGAGGATTTGAAAAAAAGACGAAAAGATTTTCGTCTTTTTTTCAAATCCTCAAAAATGATGGAAAACGGCATGCTATAGTATGCCGTTCGAGACCCCGGGCTATAGCCCATCGTCTCGGAGTGATTTTCGTCTTTTTTTCAAATCCTCAAAAATGATGGAAAACGGCATGCTATAGTATGCCGTTCGAGACCATGGGCTATAGCCCATCGTCTCGGAGTGATTTTCGTCTTTTTTTCAAATCCTCAAAAATGATGAAAAACGGCATGCTATAGTATGCCGTCCGATATGGGCTATAGCCCATGGTCATAAATGATGACCATGGGCTATAGCCCATGGTCAAGGAGGATTTGAAAAAAAGACGAAAATCACTCCGAGACGATGGGCTATAGCCCATCGTCTCGGAGTCATTTTCGTCTTTTTTTCAAATCCTCCTTTTTCATCATTTATGACCATGGGCTATAGCCCATATCGGACGGCATACTATAGCATGCCGTTTTTCATCATTTTTGAGGATTTGAAAAAAAGACGAAAATCACTCCGAGACGATGGGCTATAGCCCATGGTCTCGAACGGCATACTATAGCATGCCGTTTTCCATCATTTTTGAGGATTTGAAAAAAAGACGAAAATCACTCCGAGACGATGGGCTATAGCCCATCGTCTCGGAGTCATTTTCGTCTTTTTTTCAAATCCTCCTTTTTCATCATTTATGACCATGGGCTATAGCCCATATCGGACGGCATACTATAGCATGCCGTTTTTCATCATTTTTGAGGATTTGAAAAAAAGACGAAAATCACTCCGAGACGATGGGCTATAGCCCATGGTCTCGGAGTCATTTTCCTCTTTTTTTCAAATCCTCATGGTCATAAATGATGAAAAAGGAGGATTTGAAAAAAAGACGAAAATGACTCCGAGACGATGGGCTATAGCCCATCGTCTCGGAGTGATTTTCGTATTTTTTTCAAATCCTCAAAAATGATGAAAAACGGCATGCTATAGTATGCCGTTCGAGACCATGGGCTATAGCCCATCGTCTCGGAGTGATTTTCGTCTTTTTTTCAAATCCTCAAAAATGATGGAAAACGGCATGCTATAGTATGCCGTCCGATATGGGATATAGCCCATGGTCATAAATGATGAAAAAGGAGGATTTGAAAAAAAGACGAAAATCACTCCGAGACGATGGGCGGGTCTCGAACGGCATACTATAGCATGCCGTTTTCCATCATTTTTGAGGATTTGAAAAAAAGACGAAAATCACTCCGAGACGATGGGCTGTAGCCCATCGTCTCGGAGTCATTTTCGTCTTTTTTTCAAATCCTCCTTTTTCATCATTTATGACCATGGGCTATAGCCCATATTCGACGGCATACTGTAGCATGCCGTTTTTCATCATTTTTGAGGATTTGAAAAAAAGACGGAAATCACTCCGAGACGATGGGATATAGCCCATGGTCTCGAACGGCATACTATAGCATGCCGTTTTCCATCATTTTTGAGGATTTGAAAAAAAGACGAAAATCACTCCGAGACCATGGGCTATAGCCCATGGTCTCGGAGTCATTTTCCTCTTTTTTTCAAATCCTCATGGTCATAAATGATGAAAAAGGAGGATTTGAAAAAAAGACGAAAATGACTCCGAGACGATGGGCTATAGCCCATCGTCTCGGAGTGATTTTCGTATTTTTTTCAAATCCTCAAAAATGATGAAAAACGGCATGCTATAGTATGCCGTTCGAGACCATGGGCTATAGCCCATCGTCTCGGAGTGATTTTCGTCTTTTTTTCAAATCCTCAAAAATGATGGAAAACGGCATGCTATAGTATGCCGTCCGATATGGGCTATAGCCCATGGTCATAAATGATGAAAAAGGAGGATTTGAAAAAAAGACGAAAATGACTCCGAGACGATGGGCTATAGCCCATGGTCTCGGAGTGATTTTCGTCTTTTTTTCAAATCCACGATAACACTTTTTTTTTGATTGATTGAAATATTTATTAACAGTTTGCAGAATTACAGTACATTTCAAGCACAAACTCAATACAAAGGCTGTTAACTGTGAGTGGACGACCCAATTAAGCATTACACTTGTTTACAATAGGGTCCACCATGTTCAATTCATCAAAACATTTAGAGACGTACAAATAGACACTTCTTAAAAGCAGTAAAGACAACTTTGATGCACAGCACCATTCAAATGCTCTGTACATGATCCCAAGGCCCCATTTGAAAAGTGACACCAAGAAGAACAACTTACAACCTAAAAATCACTGAGAGCTCAGTGGCACCCTTGTTAAGATGACGTCCATGTGAGCCAAAGGTTGTGAGTTCAAATCCAGCTGAGTTCCTCCTACTTTCACTCTGCAGCATGTTTTGGAGAATAACTTTCAGAAGAGAACTGGAAAGAGATGGAAAGCTGAGGAGTTTCTCAGAGAGCATGGTGGCACTCTGTGATAAGCTGCTGTCTATGTGAGCAACAGGTCGTGGGTTCAAGTTCAGCCCATGGCCTCAGACGGCATACTATAGCATGCAATGTTTCATAATTTTTGAGGATAAAAAAAAAAGACAAAAATCACTGCATGCTATAGTATGCCGTCCGATATGGGCTATAGCCCATGGTCATAAATGATGAAAAAGGAGGATTTGAAAAAAAGAGGAAAATGACTCCGAGACGATGGGCTATAGCCCATCGTCTTTTTCAAATCCTCAAAAATGATGAAAAACGGCATGCTATAGTATGCCGTTCGAGACCATGGGCTATAGCCCATCGTCTCGGAGTGATTTTCCTCTTTTTTTCAAATCCTCAAAAATGATGAAAAACGGCATGCTATAGTATGCCGTCCGATATGGGCTATAGCCCATGGTCATAAATGATGAAAAAGGAGGATTTGAAAAAAAGACGAAAATGACTCCGAGACGATGGGCTATAGCCCATGGTCTCGGAGTGATTTTCGTCTTTTTTTCAAATCCTCAAAAATGATGGTAAACGACATGCTATAGTATGCCGTTCGAGACCATGGGCTATAGCCCATCGTCTCGGAGTGATTTTCCTCTTTTTTTCAAATCCTCAAAAATGATGAAAAACGGCATGCTATAGTATGCCGTCCGATATGGGCTATAGCCCATGGTCATAAATGATGAAAAAGGAGGATTTGAAAAAAAGACGAAAATGACTCCGAGACGATGGGCTATAGCCCATGGTCTCGGAGTGATTTTCGTCTTTTTTTCAAATCCTCAAAAATGATGGAAAACGGCATGCTATAGTATGCCGTTCGAGACCATGGGCTATAGCCCATCGTCTCGGAGTGATTTTCCTCTTTTTTTCAAATTCTCAAAAATGATGAAAAACGGCATGCTATAGTATGCCGTCCGATATGGGCTATAGCCCATGGTCATAAATGATGAAAAAGGAGGATTTGAAAAAAATACGAAAATGACTCCGAGACGATGGGCTATAGCCCATGGTCTCGGAGTGATTTTCGTCTTTTTTTTAAATCCTCAAAAATGATGGAAAACGGCATGCTATAGTATGCCGTTCGAGACCATGGGCTATAGCCCATCGTCTCGGAGTGATTTCCGTCTTTTTTTCAAATCCTCAAAAATGATGAAAAACGGCATGCTATAGTATGCCGTCCGATATGGGCTATAGCCCATGGTCATAAATGATGAAAAAGGAGGATTTGAAAAAAAGACGAAAATGACTCCGAGACGATGGGCTATAGCCCATCGTCTCGGAGTGATTTTCGTCTTTTTTTCAAATCCTCAAAAATGATGAAAAACGGCATGCTATAGTATGCCGTCCGATATGGGCTATAGCCCATGGTCATAAATGATGAAAAAGGAGGATTTGAAAAAAAGACGAAAATGACTCCGAGACGATGGGCTATAGCCCATGGTCTCGGAGTGATTTTCGTCTTTTTTTCAAATCCTCAAAAATGATGGAAAACGGCATGCTATAGCCTATAGTATGCCGTTCGAGACCATGGGCTATAGCCAATCGTCTCGGAGTGATTTTCGTCTTTTTTTCAAATCCTCAAAAATGATGGAAAACGGCATGCTATAGTATGCCGTTCGAGACCATGGGCTAAAGCCCATCGTCTCGGAGTGATTTTCGTCTTTTTT
Source organism: Electrona antarctica (assembly GCF_951216825.1). Lineage (NCBI taxonomy): Eukaryota > Metazoa > Chordata > Actinopteri > Myctophiformes > Myctophidae > Electrona > Electrona antarctica. The sequence goes on along the minus strand of NC_136801.1, from coordinate 7,137,622 downwards.
TCAAATCCTCAAAAATGATGGAAAACGGCATGCTATAGTATGCCGTTCGAGACCATGGGCTTATAGCCCATCGTCTCGGAGTGATTTTCGTCTTTTTTTCAAATCCTCAAAAATGATGAAAAACGGCATGCTATAGCATGCCGTCCGATATGGGCTATAGCCCATGGTCATAAATGATGAAAAAGGAGGATTTAAAAAAAATACGAAAATCACTCCGAGACGATGGGCTATAGCCCATGGTCTCGAACGGCATACTATAGCATGCCGTTTTCCATCATTTTTGAGGATTTGAAAAAAAGAGGAAAATCACTCCGAGACAATGGGCTATATATAGCCCATGGTCTCGAACGGCATACTATAGCATGCCGTTTTTCATCATTTTTGAGGATTTGAAAAAAAGACGAAAATCACTCCGAGACGATGGGCTATAGCCCATCGTCTCGGAGTCATTTTCGTCTTTTTTTCAAATCCTCCTTTTTCATCATTTATGACCATGGGCTATAGCCCATATCGGACGGCATACTATAGCATGCCGTTTTTCATCATTTTTGAGGATTTGAAAAAAAGACGAAAATCACTCCGAGACGATGGGCTATAGCCCATGGTCTCGAACGGCATACTATAGCATGCCGTTTTCCATCATTTTTGAGGATTTGAAAAAAAGACGAAAATCACTCCGAGACGATGGGCTATAGCCCATCGTCTCGGAGTCATTTTCGTCTTTTTTTCAAATCCTGCTTTTTCATCATTTATGACCATGGGCTATAGCCCATATCGGACGGCATACTATAGCATGCCGTTTTTCATCATTTTTGAGGATTTGAAAAAAAGACGAAAATCACTCCGAGACGATGGGCTATAGCCCATGGTCTCGAACGGCATACTATAGCATGCCGTTTTCCATCATTTTTGAGGATTTGAAAAAAAGACGAAAATCACTCCGAGACGATGGGCTATAGCCCGGGGTCTCGAACGGCATACTATAGCATGCCGTTTTCCATCATTTTTGAGGATTTGAAAAAAAGACGAAAATCACTCCGAGACGATGGGCTGTAGCCCATCGTCTCGGAGTCATTTTCGTCTTTTTTTCAAATCCTCCTTTTTCATCATCGTCTCGGAGTGATTTTCGTCTTTTTTTCAAATCCTCAAAAATGATGGAAAACGGCATGCTATAGTATGCCGTCCGATATGGGCTATAGCCCATGGTCATAAATGATGAAAAAGGAGGATTTGAAAAAAAGACGAAAATCACTCCGAGACGATGGGCTATAGCCCGGGGTCTCGAACGGCATACTATAGCATGCCGTTTTCCATCATTTTTGAGGATTTGAAAAAAAGACGAAAATCACTCCGAGACGATGGGCTGTAGCCCATCGTCTCGGAGTCATTTTCGTCTTTTTTTCAAATCCTCCTTTTTCATCATTTATGACCATGGGCTATAGCCCATATTCGACGGCATACTGTAGCATGCCGTTTTTCATCATTTTTGAGGATTTGAAAAAAAGACGGAAATCACTCCGAGACGATGGGATATAGCCCATGGTCTCGAACGGCATACTATAGCATGCCGTTTTCCATCATTTTTGAGGATTTGAAAAAAAGACGAAAATCACTCCGAGACCATGGGCTATAGCCCATGGTCTCGGAGTCATTTTCCTCTTTTTTTCAAATCCTCATGGTCATAAATGATGAAAAAGGAGGATTTGAAAAAAAGACGAAAATGACTCCGAGACGATGGGCTATAGCCCATGGTCTCGGAGTGATTTTCGTCTTTTTTTCAAATCCACGATAACACTTTTTTTTTGATTGATTGAAATATTTATTAACAGTTTGCAGAATTACAGTACATTTCAAGCACAAACTCAATACAAAGGCTGTTAACTGTGAGTGGACGACCCAATTAAGCATTACACTTGTTTACAATAGTGTCCACCATGTTCAATTCATCAAAACATTTAGAGACGTACAAATAGACACTTCTTAAAAGCAGTAAAGACAACTTTGATGCACAGCACCATTCAAATGCTCTGTACATGATCCCAAGGCCCCATTTGAAAAGTGACACCAAGAAGAACAACTTACAACCTAAAAATCACTGAGAGCTCAGTGGCACCCTTGTTAAGATGACGTCCATGTGAGCCAAAGGTTGTGAGTTCGAATCCAGCTGAGTTCCTCCTACTTTCACTCTGCAGCATGTTTTGGAGAATAACTTTCAGAAGAGAACTGGAAAGAGATGGAAAGCTGAGGAGTTTCTCAGAGAGCATGGTGGCACTCTGTGATAAGCTGCTGTCTATGTGAGCAACAGGTCGTGGGTTCAAGTTCAGCCCATGGCCTCAGACGGCATACTATAGCATGCAATGTTTCATAATTTTTGAGGATAAAAAAAAAAGACAAAAATCACTGCATGCTATAGTATGCCGTCCGATATGGGCTATAGCCCATGGTCATAAATGATGAAAAAGGAGGATTTGAAAAAAAGAGGAAAATGACTCCGAGACGATGGGCTATAGCCCATCGTCTCGGAGTGATTTTCGTCTTTTTTTCAAATCCTCAAAAATGATGGTAAACGACATGCTATAGTATGCCGTTCGAGACCATGGGCTATAGCCCATCGTCTCGGAGTGATTTTCCTCTTTTTTTCAAATCCTCAAAAATGATGAAAAACGGCATGCTATAGTATGCCGTCCGATATGGGCTATAGCCCATGGTCATAAATGATGAAAAAGGAGGATTTGAAAAAAAGACGAAAATGACTCCGAGACGATGGGCTATAGCCCATGGTCTCGGAGTGATTTTCGTCTTTTTTTTAAATCCTCAAAAATTATGGAAAACGGCATGCTATAGTATGCCGTTCGAGACCATGGGCTATAGCCCATCGTCTCGGAGTGATTTCCGTCTTTTTTTCAAATCCTCAAAAATGATGAAAAACGGCATGCTATAGTATGCCGTCCGAGACCATGGGCTATAGCCCATCGTCTCGGAGTGATTTTCCTCTTTTTTTCAAATCCTCAAAAATGATGAAAAACGGCATGCTATAGTATGCCGTCCGATATGGGCTATAGCCCATGGTCATAAATGATGAAAAAGGAGGATTTGAAAAAAAGACGAAAATGACTCCGAGACGATGGGCTATAGCCCATGGTCTCGGAGTGATTTTCGTCTTTTTTTCAAATCCTCAAAAATGATGGAAAACGGCATGCTATAGTATGCCGTTCGAGACCATGGGCTATAGCCCATCGTCTCGGAGTGATTTTCCTCTTTTTTTCAAATCCTCAAAAATGATGAAAAACGGCATGCTATAGTATGCCGTCCGATATGGGCTATAGCCCATGGTCATAAATGATGAAAAAGGAGGATTTGAAAAAAATACGAAAATGACTCCGAGACGATGGGCTATAGCCCATGGTCTCGGAGTGATTTTCGTCTTTTTTTTAAATCCTCAAAAATGATGGAAAACGGCATGCTATAGTATGCCGTTCGAGACCATGGGCTATAGCCCATCGTCTCGGAGTGATTTCCGTCTTTTTTTCAAATCCTCAAAAATGATGAAAAACGGCATGCTATAGTATGCCGTCCGATATGGGCTATAGCCCATGGTCATGAATGATGAAAAAGGAGGATTTGAAAAAAAGACGAAAATGACTCCGAGACGATGGGCTATAGCCCATGGTCTCGGAGTGATTTTCGTCTTTTTTTCAAATCCTCAAAAATGATGGAAAACGGCATGCTATAGCCTATAGTATGCCGTTCGAGACCATGGGCTATAGCCCATCGTCTCGGAGTGATTTTCGTCTTTTTTTCAAATCCTCAAAAATGATGGAAAACGGCATGCTATAGTATGCCGTTCGAGACCATGGGCTATAGCCCATGGTCTCGGTGTGATTTTCGTCTTTTTTTCAAATCCTCAAAAATGATGGAAAACGGCATGCTATAGTATGCCGTTCGAGACCATGGGCTATAGCCCATGGTCTCGGAGTGATTTTCGTCTTTTTTTCAAATCCTCAAAAATGATGAAAAACGGCATGCTATAGTATGCCGTCCGATATGGGCTATAGCCCATGTCATAAATGATGAAAAACGAGGATTTGAAAAAAAGACGAAAATGACTCCGAGACGATGGGCTACAGCCCATCGTCTCGGAGTGATTTTCGTCTTTTTTTCAAATCCTCAAAAATGATGGAAAACGGCATGCTATAGTATGCCGTTCGAGACCCCGGGCTATAGCCCATCGTCTCGGAGTGATTTTCGTCTTTTTTTCAAATCCTCAAAAATGATGGAAAACGGCATGCTATAGTATGCCGTTCGAGACCATGGGCTATAGCCCATCGTCTCGGAGTGATTTTCGTCTTTTTTTCAAATCCTCAAAAATGATGAAAAACGGCATGCTATAGTATGCCGTCCGATATGGGCTATAGCCCATGGTCATAAATGATGAAAAAGGAGGATTTGAAAAAAAGACGAAAATGACTCCGAGACGATGGGCTATAGCCCATCGTCTCGGAGTGATTTTCGTCTTATTTTCAAATCCTCAAAAATGATGGAAAACGGCATGCTATAGTATGCCGTCCGATATGGGCTATAGCCCATGGTCATAAATGATGAAAAAGGAGGATTTGAAAAAAAGACGAAAATGACTCCGAGACGATGGGCTATAGCCCATCGTCTCGGAGTCATTTTCGTCTTTTTTTCAAATCCTCAAAAATGATGAAAAACGGCATGCTATAGTATGCCGTTCGAGACCATGGGCTATAGCCCATTGTCTCGGAGTGATTTTCCTCTTTTTTTCAAATCCTCAAAAATGATGGAAAACGGCATGCTATAGTATGCCGTTCGAGACCATGGGCTATAGCCCATCGTCTCGGAGTGATTTTCGTATTTTTTTTAAATCCTCCTTTTTCATCATTTATGACCATGGGCTATAGCCCATATCGGACGGCATGCTATAGCATGCCGTTTTTCATCATTTTTGAGGATTTGAAAAAAATACGAAAATCACTCCGAGACGATGGGCTATAGCCCATCGTCTCGGAGTCATTTTCGTCTTTTCTTCAAATCCTCCTTTTTCATCATTTATGACCATGGGCTATAGCCCATATCGGACGGCATACTGTAGCATGCCGTTTTCCATCAATTTTGAGGATTTGAAAAAAAGCCGAAAATCACTCCGAGACCATGGGCTTTAGCCCATCGTCTCGGAGTCATTTTCGTCTTTTTTTCAAATCCTCCTTTTTCATCATTTATGACCATGGGCTATAGCCCATATCGGACGGCATACTATAGCATGCCGTTTTTAATCATTTTTGAGGATTTGAAAAAAAGACGAAAATCACTCCGAGACGATGGGCTATAGCCCATGGTCTCGAACGGCATACTATAGCATGCCGTTTTCCATCATTTTTGAGGATTTGAAAAAAAGCCGAAAATCACTCCGAGACCATGGGCTATAGCCCATCGTCTCGGAGTCATTTTCGTCTTTTTTTCAAATCCTCCTTTTTCATCATTTATGACCATGGGCTATATAGCCCATATCGGACGGCATACTATAGCATGCAGTTTTTCATCATTTTTGAGGATTTGAAAAAAATACGAAAATCACTCCGAGACGATGGGCTATAGCCCATCGTCTCGGAGTCATTTTCGTCTTTTTTTCAAATCCTCCTTTTTCATCATTTATGACCATGGGCTATAGCCCATATTCGACGGCATACTGTAGCATGCCGTTTTTCATCATTTTTGAGGATTTGAAAAAAAGACGGAAATCACTCCGAGACGATGGGCTATAGCCCATCGTCTCGGAGTCATTTTCGTCTTTTTTTCAAATCCTCCTTTTTCATCATTTATGACCATGGGCTATAGCCCATATCGGACGGCATACTATAGCATGCCGTTTTCCATCATTTTTGAGGATTTGAAAAAAAGACGGAAATCACTCCGAGACGATGGGCTATAGCCCATGGTCTCGAACGGCATACTATAGCATGCCGTTTTCCATCATTTTTGAGGATTTGAAAAAAAGAGGAAAATCACTCCGAGACGATGGGCTATAGCCCATCCTCGGAGTCATTTTCGTCTTTTTTTCAAATCCTCCTTTTTCATCATTTATGACCATGGGCTATAGCCCATATCGGACGGCATACTGTAGCATGCCGTTTTCCATCAATTTTGAGGATTTGAAAAAAAGCCGAAAATCACTCCGAGACGATGGGCTATAGCCCATGGTCTCGAACGGCATACTATAGCATGCCGTTTTTCATCATTTTTGAGGATTTGAAAAAAATACGAAAATCACTCCGAGACGATGGGCTATAGCCCATCGTCTCGGAGTCATTTTCGTCTTTTTTTCAAATCCTCCTTTTTCATCATTTATGACCATGGGCTATAGCCCATATCGGACGGCATACTATAGCATGACGTTTTCCATCATTTTTGAGGATTTGAAAAAAAGACGAAAATCACTCCGAGACGATGGGCTATAGCCCATGGTCTCGAACGGCATACTATAGCATGCCGTTTTTCATCATTTTTGAGGATTTGAAAAAAATACGAAAATCACTCCGAGACGATGGGCTATAGCCCATCGTCTCGGAGTCATTTTCGTCTTTTTTTCAAATCCTCCTTTTTCATCATTTATGACCATGGGCTATAGCCCATATTCGACGGCATACTGTAGCATGCCGTTTTTCATCATTTTTGAGGATTTGAAAAAAAGACGGAAATCACTCCGAGACGATGGGCTATAGCCCATGGTCTCGAACGGCATACTATAGCATTCCGTTTTCCATCATTTTTGAGGATTTGAAAAAAAGAGGAAAATCACTCCGAGACGATGGGCTATAGCCCATCGTCTCGGAGTCATTTTCGTCTTTTTTTCAAATCCTCCTTTTTCATCATTTATGACCATGGGCTATAGCCCATATCGGACGGCATACTGTAGCATGCCGTTTTCCATCAATTTTGAGGATTTGAAAAAAAGCCGAAAATCACTCCGAGACGATGGGCTATAGCCCATGGTCTCGAACGGCATACTATAGCATGCCGTTTTTCATCATTTTTGAGGATTTGAAAAAAATACGAAAATCACTCCGAGACGATGGGCTATAGCCCATCGTCTCGGAGTCATTTTCGTCTTTTTTTCAAATCCTCCTTTTTCATCATTTATGACCATGGGCTATAGCCCATATCGGACGGCATACTATAGCATGCCGTTTTCCATCATTTTTGAGGATTTGAAAAAAAGACGAAAATCACTCCGAGACGATGGGCTATAGCCCATGGTCTCGAACGGCATACTATAGCATGCCGTTTTTCATCATTTTTGAGGATTTGAAAAAAATACGAAAATCACTCCGAGACGATGGGCTATAGCCCATCGTCTCGGAGTCATTTTCGTCTTTTTTTCAAATCCTCCTTTTTCATCATTTATGACCATGGGCTATAGCCCATATTCGACGGCATACTGTAGCATGCCGTTTTTCATCATTTTTGAGGATTTGAAAAAAAGACGGAAATCACTCCGAGACGATGGGCTATAGCCCATGGTCTCGAACGGCATACTATAGCATGCCGTTTTCCATCATTTTTGAGGATTTGAAAAAAAGAGGAAAATCACTCCGAGACGATGGGCTATAGCCCATCGTCTCGGAGTCATTTTCGTCTTTTTTTCAAATCCTCCTTTTTCATCATTTATGACCATGGGCTATAGCCCATATCGGACGGCATACTGTAGCATGCCGTTTTCCATCAATTTTGAGGATTTGAAAAAAAGCCGAAAATCACTCCGAGACCATGGGCTTTAGCCCATCGTCTCGGAGTCATTTTCGTCTTTTTTTCAAATCCTCCTTTTTCATCATTTATGACCATGGGCTATAGCCCATATCGGACGGCATACTATAGCATGCCGTTTTTAATCATTTTTGAGGATTTGAAAAAAAGACGAAAATCACTCCGAGACGATGGGCTATAGCCCATGGTCTCGAACGGCATACTATAGCATGCCGTTTTCCATCATTTTTGAGGATTTGAAAAAAAGACGTAAATCACTCCGAGACGATGGGCTATAGCCCATGGTCTCGAACGGCATACTATAGCATGCCGTTTTCCATCATTTTTGAGGATTTGAAAAAAAGACGAAAATCACTCCGAGACCATGGGCTATAGCCCATCGTCTCGGAGTCATTTTCGTCTTTTTTTCAAATCCTCTTTTTTCATAATTTATGACCATGGGCTATAGCCCATATCGGATGGCATACTATAGCATGCAGTGATTTTTGTCTTTTTTTTAAATCCTCAAAAATTATGAAACATTGCATGCTATAGTATGCCGTCTGAGGCCATGGGCTGAACTTGAACCCACGACCTATGGCTCACATAGACAGCAGCTTATCACAGAGTGCCACCATGCTCTCTGAGAATCTCCTCAGCTTTCCATCTCTTTCCAGTTCTCTTCTGGATGTTATTCTCCAAAACATGCTGCAGAGTGAAAGTAGGAGGAACTCAGCTGGATTTGAACTCACAACCTTTGGCTCACATGGACGTCATCTTAACAAGGGTGCCACTGAGCTCTCAGTGATTTTTAGGTTGTAAGTTGTTCTTCTTGGTGTCACTTTTCAAATGGGGCCTTGGGATCATGTACAGAGCATTTGAATGGTGCTGTGCATCAAAGTTGTCTTTACTGCTTTTAAGAAGTGTCTTTTTGTACGTCTCTAAATGTTTTGATGAATTGAACATGGTGGACCCTATTGTAAACAAGTGTAATGCTTAATTGGGTCGTCCACTCACAGTTAACAGCCTTTGTATTGAGTTTGTGCTTGAAATGTACTGTAATTCTGCAAACTGTTAATAAATATTTCAATCAATCAAAAAAAAAGTGTTATCGTGGATTTGAAAAAAAGACGAAAATCACTCCGAGAACATGGGCTATAGCCCATCGTCTCGGAGTCATTTTCGTCTTTTTTTCAAATCCTCCTTTTTCATCATTTATGACCATGGGCTATAGCCCATATCGGACGACATACTGTAGCATGCCGTTTTCCATCAATTTTGAGGATTTGAAAAAAAGCCGAAAATCACTCCGAGACCATGGGCTTTAGCCCATCGTCTCAGAGTCATTTTCGTCTTTTTTTCAAATCCTCCTTTTTCATCATTTATGACCATGAGGATTTGAAAAAAAGAGGAAAATGACTCCGAGACGATGGGCTATAGCCCATGGTCTCGGAGTGATTTTCGTCTTTTTTTCAAATCCTCAAAAATGATGGAAAACGGCATGCTATAGTATGCCGTTCGAGACCATGGGCTATATCCCATCGTCTCGGAGTGATTTCCGTCTTTTTTTCAAATCCTCAAAAATGATGAAAAACGGCATGCTACAGTATGCCGTCGAATATGGGCTATAGCCCATGGTCATAAATGATGAAAAAGGAGGATTTGAAAAAAAGACGAAAATGACTCCGAGACGATGGGCTACAGCCCATCGTCTCGGAGTGATTTTCGTCTTTTTTTCAAATCCTCAAAAATGATGGAAAACGGCATGCTATAGTATGCCGTTCGAGACCCCGGGCTATAGCCCATCGTCTCGGAGTGATTTTCGTCTTTTTTTCAAATCCTCAAAAATGATGGAAAACGGCATGCTATAGTATGCCGTTCGAGACCATGGGCTATAGCCCATCGTCTCGGAGTGATTTTCGTCTTTTTTTCAAATCCTCAAAAATGATGAAAAACGGCATGCTATAGTATGCCGTCCGATATGGGCTATAGCCCATGGTCATAAATGATGAAAAAGGAGGATTTGAAAAAAAGACGAAAATGACTCCGAGACGATGGGCTATAGCCCATCGTCTCGGAGTGATTTTCGTCTTTTTTTCAAATCCTCAAAAATGATGGAAAACGGCATGCTATAGTATGCCGTTCGAGACCATGGGCTATAGCCCATCGTCTCGGAGTGATTTTCGTCTTTTTTTCAAATCCTCAAAAATGATGAAAAACGGCATGCTATAGTATGCCGTCCGATATGGGCTATAGCCCATGGTCATAAATGATGAAAAAGGAGGATTTGAAAAAAAGACGAAAATGACTCCGAGACGATGGGCTATAGCCCATCGTCTCGGAGTGATTTTCGTCTTTTTTTCAAATCCTCAAAAATGATGGAAAACGGCATGCTATAGTATGCCGTCCGATATGGGCTATAGCCCATGGTCATAAATGATGAAAAAGGAGGATTTGAAAAAAAGACGAAAATGACTCCGAGACGATGGGCTATAGCCCATCGTCTCGGAGTCATTTTCGTCTTTTTTTCAAATCCTCAAAAATGATGAAAAACGGCATGCTATAGTATGCCGTTCGAGACCATGGGCTATAGCCCATTGTCTCGGAGTGATTTTCCTCTTTTTTTCAAATCCTCAAAAATGATGGAAAACGGCATGCTATAGTATGCCGTTCGAGACCATGGGCTATAGCCCATCGTCTCGGAGTGATTTTCGTATTTTTTTTAAATCCTCCTTTTTCATCATTTATGACCATGGGCTATAGCCCATATCGGACGGCATGCTATAGCATGCCGTTTTTCATCATTTTTGAGGATTTGAAAAAAATACGAAAATCACTCCGAGACGATGGGCTATAGCCCATCGTCTCGGAGTCATTTTCGTCTTTTCTTCAAATCCTCCTTTTTCATCATTTATGACCATGGGCTATAGCCCATATCGGACGGCATACTGTAGCATGCCGTTTTCCATTAATTTTGAGGATTTGAAAAAAAGCCGAAAATCACTCCGAGACTATCGTCTCGGAGTCATTTTCGTCTTTTTTTCAAATCCTCCTTTTTCATCATTTATGACCATGGGCTATAGCCCATATTCGACGGCATACTGTAGCATGCCGTTTTTCATCATTTTTGAGGATTTGAAAAAAAGACGGAAATCACTCCGAGACGATGGGCTATAGCCCATGGTCTCGAACGGCATACTATAGCATGCCGTTTTCCATCAATTTTGAGGATTTGAAAAAAAGCCGAAAATCACTCCGAGACCATGGGCTTTAGCCCATCGTCTCGGAGTCATTTTCGTCTTTTTTTCAAATCCTCCTTTTTCATCATTTATGACCATGAGGATTTGAAAAAAAGAGGAAAATGACTCCGAGACGATGGGCTATAGCCCATGGTCTCGGAGTGATTTTCGTCTTTTTTTCAAATCCTCAAAAATGATGGAAAACGGCATGCTATAGTATGCCGTTCGAGACCATGGGCTATATCCCATCGTCTCGGAGTGATTTCCGTCTTTTTTTCAAATCCTCAAAAATGATGAAAAACGGCATGCTACAGTATGCCGTCGAATATGGGCTATAGCCCATGGTCATAAATGATGAAAAAGGAGGATTTGAAAAAAAGACGAAAATGACTCCGAGACGATGGGCTACAGCCCATCGTCTCGGAGTGATTTTCGTCTTTTTTTCAAATCCTCAAAAATGATGGAAAACGGCATGCTATAGTATGCCGTTCGAGACCCCGGGCTATAGCCCATCGTCTCGGAGTGATTTTCGTCTTTTTTTCAAATCCTCAAAAATGATGGAAAACGGCATGCTATAGTATGCCGTTCGAGACCATGGGCTATAGCCCATCGTCTCGGAGTGATTTTCGTCTTTTTTTCAAATCCTCAAAAATGATGAAAAACGGCATGCTATAGTATGCCGTCCGATATGGGCTATAGCCCATGGTCATAAATTATGAAAAAGGAGGATTTGAAAAAAAGACGAAAATGACTCCGAGACGATGGGCTATAGCCCATCGTCTCGGAGTGATTTTCGTCTTTTTTTCAAATCCTCAAAAATGATGGAAAACGGCATGCTATAGTATGCCGTTCGAGACCATGGGCTATAGCCCATCGTCTCGGAGTGATTTTCGTCTTTTTTTCAAATCCTCAAAAATGATGAAAAACGGCATGCTATAGTATGCCGTCCGATATGGGCTATAGCCCATGGTCATAAATGATGAAAAAGGAGGATTTGAAAAAAAGACGAAAATGACTCCGAGACGATGGGCTATAGCCCATCGTCTCGGAGTGATTTTCGTCTTTTTTTCAAATCCTCAAAAATGATGAAAAACGGCATGCTATAGTATGCCGTTCGAGACCATGGGCTATAGCCCATTGTCTCGGAGTGATTTTCCTCTTTTTTTCAAATCCTCAAAAATGATGGAAAACGGCATGCTATAGTATGCCGTTCGAGACCATGGGCTATAGCCCATCGTCTCGGAGTGATTTTCGTATTTTTTTTAAATCCTCCTTTTTCATCATTTATGACCATGGGCTATAGCCCATATCGGACGGCATGCTATAGCATGCCGTTTTTCATCATTTTTGAGGATTTGAAAAAAATACGAAAATCACTCCGAGACGATGGGCTATAGCCCATCGTCTCGGAGTCATTTTCGTCTTTTCTTCAAATCCTCCTTTTTCATCATTTATGACCATGGGCTATAGCCCATATCGGACGGCATACTGTAGCATGCCGTTTTCCATCAATTTTGAGGATTTGAAAAAAAGCCGAAAATCACTCCGAGACCATGGGCTTTAGCCCATCGTCTCGGAGTCATTTTCGTCTTTTTTTCAAATCCTCCTTTTTCATCATTTATGACCATGGGCTATAGCCCATATCGGACGGCATACTATAGCATGCCGTTTTTAATCATTTTTGAGGATTTGAAAAAAAGACGAAAATCACTCCGAGACGATGGGCTATAGCCCATGGTCTCGAACGGCATACTATAGCATGCCGTTTTCCATCATTTTTGAGGATTTGAAAAAAAGACGGAAATCACTCCGAGACGATGGGCTATAGCCCATGGTCTCGAACGGCATACTATAGCATGCCGTTTTCCATCATTTTTGAGGATTTGAAAAAAAGCCGAAAATCACTCCGAGACCATGGGCTATAGCCCATCGTCTCGGAGTCATTTTCGTCTTTTTTTCAAATCCTCCTTTTTCATCATTTATGACCATGGGCTATATAGCCCATATCGGACGGCATACTATAGCATGCAGTTTTTCATCATTTTTGAGGATTTGAAAAAAATACGAAAATCACTCCGAGACGATGGGCTATATAGCCCATCGTCTCGGAGTCATTTTCGTCTTTTTTTCAAATCCTCCTTTTTCATCATTTATGACCATGGGCTATAGCCCATATTCGACGGCATACTGTAGCATGCCGTTTTTCATCATTTTTGAGGATTTGAAAAAAAGACGGAAATCACTCCGAGACGATGGGCTATAGCCCATGGTCTCGAACGGCATACTATAGCATGCCGTTTTCCATCATTTTTGAGGATTTGAAAAAAAGAGGAAAATCACTCCGAGACGATGGGCTATAGCCCATGGTCTCGAACGGCATACTATAGCATGCCGTTTTTCATCATTTTTGAGGATTTGAAAAAAATACGAAAATCACTCCGAGACGATGGGCTATAGCCCATCGTCTCGGAGTCATTTTCGTCTTTTTTTCAAATCCTCCTTTTTCATCATTTATGACCATGGGCTATAGCCCATATCGGACGGCATACTATAGCATGCCGTTTTCCATCATTTTTGAGGATTTGAAAAAAAGACGAAAATCACTCCGAGACGATGGGCTATAGCCCATGGTCTCGAACGGCATACTATAGCATGCCGTTTTTCATCATTTTTGAGGATTTGAAAAAAATACGAAAATCACTCCGAGACGATGGGCTATAGCCCATCGTCTCGGAGTCATTTTCGTCTTTTTTTCAAATCCTCCTTTTTCATCATTTATGACCATGGGCTATAGCCCATATCGGACGGCATACTATAGCATGCCGTTTTCCATCATTTTTGAGGATTTGAAAAAAAGACGAAAATCACTCCGAGACGATGGGCTATAGCCCATGGTCTCGAACGGCATACTATAGCATGCCGTTTTTCATCATTTTTGAGGATTTGAAAAAAATACGAAAATCACTCCGAGACGATGGGCTATAGCCCATCGTCTCGGAGTCATTTTCGTCTTTTTTTCAAATCCTCCTTTTTCATCATTTATGACCATGGGCTATAGCCCATATTCGACGGCATACTGTAGCATGCCGTTTTTCATCATTTTTGAGGATTTGAAAAAAAGACGGAAATCACTCCGAGACGATGGGCTATAGCCCATGGTCTCGAACGGCATACTATAGCATGCCGTTTTCCATCATTTTTGAGGATTTGAAAAAAAGAGGAAAATCACTCCGAGACGATGGGCTATAGCCCATCGTCTCGGAGTCATTTTCGTCTTTTTTTCAAATCCTCCTTTTTCATCATTTATGACCATGGGCTATAGCCCATATCGGACGGCATACTGTAGCATGCCGTTTTCCATCAATTTTGAGGATTTGAAAAAAAGCCGAAAATCACTCCGAGACGATGGGCTATAGCCCATGGTCTCGAACGGCATACTATAGCATGCCGTTTTTCATCATTTTTGAGGATTTGAAAAAAATACGAAAATCACTCCGAGACGATGGGCTATAGCCCATCGTCTCGGAGTCATTTTCGTCTTTTTTTCAAATCCTCCTTTTTCATCATTTATGACCATGGGCTATAGCCCATATCGGACGGCATACTATAGCATGCCGTTTTCCATCATTTTTGAGGATTTGAAAAAAAGACGAAAATCACTCCGAGACGATGGGCTATAGCCCATGGTCTCGAACGGCATACTATAGCATGCCGTTTTTCATCATTTTTGAGGATTTGAAAAAAATACGAAAATCACTCCGAGACGATGGGCTATAGCCCATCGTCTCGGAGTCATTTTCGTCTTTTTTTCAAATCCTCCTTTTTCATCATTTATGACCATGGGCTATAGCCCATATTCGACGGCATACTGTAGCATGCCGTTTTTCATCATTTTTGAGGATTTGAAAAAAAGACGGAAATCACTCCGAGACGATGGGCTATAGCCCATGGTCTCGAACGGCATACTATAGCATGCCGTTTTCCATCATTTTTGAGGATTTGAAAAAAAGAGGAAAATCACTCCGAGACGATGGGCTATAGCCCATCGTCTCGGAGTCATTTTCGTCTTTTTTTCAAATCCTCCTTTTTCATCATTTATGACCATGGGCTATAGCCCATATCGGACGGCATACTGTAGCATGCCGTTTTCCATCAATTTTGAGGATTTGAAAAAAAGCCGAAAATCACTCCGAGACGATGGGCTATAGCCCATGGTCTCGAACGGCATACTATAGCATGCCGTTTTTCATCATTTTTGAGGATTTGAAAAAAATACGAAAATCACTCCGAGACGATGGGCTATAGCCCATCGTCTCGGAGTCATTTTCGTCTTTTTTTCAAATCCTCCTTTTTCATCATTTATGACCATGGGCTATAGCCCATATCGGACGGCATACTATAGCATGCCGTTTTCCATCATTTTTGAGGATTTGAAAAAAAGAGGAAAATCACTCCGAGACGATGGGCTATAGCCCATCGTCTCGGAGTCATTTTCGTCTTTTTTTCAAATCCTCCTTTTTCATCATTTATGACCATGGGCTATAGCCCATATCGGACGGCATACTGTAGCATGCCGTTTTCCATCAATTTTGAGGATTTGAAAAAAAGCCGAAAATCACTCCGAGACCATGGGCTTTAGCCCATCGTCTCGGAGTCATTTTCGTCTTTTTTTCAAATCCTCCTTTTTCATCATTTATGACCATGGGCTATAGCCCATATCGGACGGCATACTATAGCATGCCGTTTTTAATCATTTTTGAGGATTTGAAAAAAAGACGAAAATCACTCCGAGACGATGGGCTATAGCCCATGGTCTCGAACGGCATACTATAGCATGCCGTTTTCCATCATTTTTGAGGATTTGAAAAAAAGACGTAAATCACTCCGAGACGATGGGCTATAGCCCATGGTCTCGAACGGCATACTATAGCATGCCGTTTTCCATCATTTTTGAGGATTTGAAAAAAAGACGAAAATCACTCCGAGACCATGGGCTATAGCCCATCGTCTCGGAGTCATTTTCGTCTTTTTTTCAAATCCTCTTTTTTCATAATTTATGACCATGGGCTATAGCCCATATCGGATGGCATACTATAGCATGCAGTGATTTTTGTCTTTTTTTTAAATCCTCAAAAATTATGAAACATTGCATGCTATAGTATGCCGTCTGAGGCCATGGGCTGAACTTGAACCCACGACCTATGGCTCACATAGACAGCAGCTTATCACAGAGTGCCACCATGCTCTCTGAGAATCTCCTCAGCTTTCCATCTCTTTCCAGTTCTCTTCTGGATGTTATTCTCCAAAACATGCTGCAGAGTGAAAGTAGGAGGAACTCAGCTGGATTTGAACTCACAACCTTTGGCTCACATGGACGTCATCTTAACAAGGGTGCCACTGAGCTCTCAGTGATTTTTAGGTTGTAAGTTGTTCTTCTTGGTGTCACTTTTCAAATGGGGCCTTGGGATCATGTACAGAGCATTTGAATGGTGCTGTGCATCAAAGTTGTCTTTACTGCTTTTAAGAAGTGTCTTTTTGTACGTCTCTAAATGTTTTGATGAATTGAACATGGTGGACCCTATTGTAAACAAGTGTAATGCTTAATTGGGTCGTCCACTCACAGTTAACAGCCTTTGTATTGAGTTTGTGCTTGAAATGTACTGTAATTCTGCAAACTGTTAATAAATATTTCAATCAATCAAAAAAAAAGTGTTATCGTGGATTTGAAAAAAAGACGAAAATCACTCCGAGAACATGGGCTATAGCCCATCGTCTCGGAGTCATTTTCGTCTTTTTTTCAAATCCTCCTTTTTCATCATTTATGACCATGGGCTATAGCCCATATCGGACGACATACTGTAGCATGCCGTTTTCCATCAATTTTGAGGATTTGAAAAAAAGCCGAAAATCACTCCGAGACCATGGGCTTTAGCCCATCGTCTCGGAGTCATTTTCGTCTTTTTTTCAAATCCTCCTTTTTCATCATTTATGACCATGGGCTATAGCCCATATCGGACGGCATACTATACCGTGCCGTTTTTCATCATTTTTGAGGATTTGAAAAAAAGAGGAAAATCACTCCGAGACGATGGGCTATAGCCCATGGTCTCGAACGGCATACTATAGCATGCCGTTTTTCATCATTTTTGAGGATTTGAAAAAAATACGAAAGTCACTCCGAGACGATGGGCTATAGCCCATCGTCTCGGAGTCATTTTCGTCTTTTTTTCAAATCCTCCTTTTTCATCATTTATGACCATGGGCTATAGCCCATATTCGACGGCATACTGTAGCATGCCGTTTTTCATCATTTTTGAGGATTTGAAAAAAAGACGGAAATCACTCCGAGACGATGGGCTATAGCCCATGGTCTCGAACGGCATACTATAGCATGCCGTTTTCCATCAATTTTGAGGATTTGAAAAAAAGCCGAAAATCACTCCGAGACCATGGGCTTTAGCCCATCGTCTCGGAGTCATTTTCGTCTTTTTTTCAAATCCTCCTTTTTCATCATTTATGACCATGAGGATTTGAAAAAAAGAGGAAAATGACTCCGAGACGATGGGCTATAGCCCATGGTCTCGGAGTGATTTTCGTCTTTTTTTCAAATCCTCAAAAATGATGGAAAACGGCATGCTATAGTATGCCGTTCGAGACCATGGGCTATATCCCATCGTCTCGGAGTGATTTCCGTCTTTTTTTCAAATCCTCAAAAATGATGAAAAACGGCATGCTACAGTATGCCGTCGAATATGGGCTATAGCCCATGGTCATAAATGATGAAAAAGGAGGATTTGAAAAAAAGACGAAAATGACTCCGAGACGATGGGCTACAGCCCATCGTCTCGGAGTGATTTTCGTCTTTTTTTCAAATCCTCAAAAATGATGGAAAACGGCATGCTATAGTATGCCGTTCGAGACCCCGGGCTATAGCCCATCGTCTCGGAGTGATTTTCGTCTTTTTTTCAAATCCTCAAAAATGATGGAAAACGGCATGCTATAGTATGCCGTTCGAGACCATGGGCTATAGCCCATCGTCTCGGAGTGATTTTCGTCTTTTTTTCAAATCCTCAAAAATGATGAAAAACGGCATGCTATAGTATGCCGTCCGATATGGGCTATAGCCCATGGTCATAAATTATGAAAAAGGAGGATTTGAAAAAAAGACGAAAATGACTCCGAGACGATGGGCTATAGCCCATCGTCTCGGAGTGATTTTCGTCTTTTTTTCAAATCCTCAAAAATGATGGAAAACGGCATGCTATAGTATGCCGTTCGAGACCATGGGCTATAGCCCATCGTCTCGGAGTGATTTTCGTCTTTTTTTCAAATCCTCAAAAATGATGAAAAACGGCATGCTATAGTATGCCGTCCGATATGGGCTATAGCCCATGGTCATAAATGATGAAAAAGGAGGATTTGAAAAAAAGACGAAAATCACTCCGAGACGATGGGCTATAGCCCATCGTCTCGGAGTGATTTTCGTCTTTTTTTCAAATCCTCAAAAATGATGGAAAACGGCATGCTATAGTATGCCGTCCGATATGGGCTATAGCCCATGGTCATAAATGATGAAAAAGGAGGATTTGAAAAAAAGACGAAAATGACTCCGAGACGATGGGCTATAGCCCATCGTCTCGGAGTCATTTTCGTCTTTTTTTCAAATCCTCAAAAATGATGAAAAACGGCATGCTATAGTATGCCGTTCGAGACCATGGGCTATAGCCCATTGTCTCGGAGTGATTTTCCTCTTTTTTTCAAATCCTCAAAAATGATGGAAAACGGCATGCTATAGTATGCCGTTCGAGACCATGGGCTATAGCCCATCGTCTCGGAGTGATTTTCGTATTTTTTTTAAATCCTCCTTTTTCATCATTTATGACCATGGGCTATAGCCCATATCGGACGGCATGCTATAGCATGCCGTTTTTCATCATTTTTGAGGATTTGAAAAAAATACGAAAATCACTCCGAGACGATGGGCTATAGCCCATCGTCTCGGAGTCATTTTCGTCTTTTCTTCAAATCCTCCTTTTTCATCATTTATGACCATGGGCTATAGCCCATATCGGACGGCATACTGTAGCATGCCGTTTTCCATTAATTTTGAGGATTTGAAAAAAAGCCGAAAATCACTCCGAGACCATGGGCTTTAGCCCATCGTCTCGGAGTCATTTTCGTCTTTTTTTCAAATCCTCCTTTTTCATCATTTATGACCATGGGCTATAGCCCATATCGGACGGCATACTATAGCATGCCGTTTTTAATCATTTTTGAGGATTTGAAAAAAAGACGAAAATCACTCCGAGACGATGGGCTATAGCCCATGGTCTCGAACGGCATACTATAGCATGCCGTTTTCCATCATTTTTGAGGATTTGAAAAAAAGACGGAAATCACTCCGAGACGATGGGCTATAGCCCATGGTCTCGAACGGCATACTATAGCATGCCGTTTTTCATCATTTTCGAGGATTTGAAAAAAAAACGAAAATCACTCCGAGACGATGGGCTATAGCCCATCGTCTCGGAGTCATTTTCGTCTTTTTTTCAAATCCTCCTTTTTCATCATTTATGACCATGGGCTATAGCCCATATCGGACGGCATACTATAGCATGCCGTTTTCCATCATTTTTGAGGATTTGAAAAAAAGACGAAAATCACTCCGAGACGATGGGCTATAGCCCATGGTCTCGAACGGCATACTATAGCATGCCGTTTTTCATCATTTTTGAGGATTTGAAAAAAAT
This sequence comes from Electrona antarctica, assembly GCF_951216825.1. NCBI lineage: Eukaryota > Metazoa > Chordata > Actinopteri > Myctophiformes > Myctophidae > Electrona > Electrona antarctica. The sequence goes on along the minus strand of NC_136801.1, from coordinate 7,117,872 downwards.
ACGAAAATCACTCCGAGACGATGGGCTATAGCCCATCGTCTCGGAGTCATTTTCGTCTTTTTTTCAAATCCTCCTTTTTCATCATTTATGACCATGGGCTATAGCCCATATTCGACGGCATACTGTAGCATGCCGTTTTTCATCATTTTTGAGGATTTGAAAAAAAGACGGAAATCACTCCGAGACGATGGGCTATAGCCCATGGTCTCGAATGGCATACTATAGCATGCCGTTTTCCATCATTTTTGAGGATTTGAAAAAAAGAGGAAAATCACTCCGAGACGATGGGCTATAGCCCATCGTCTCGGAGTCATTTTCGTCTTTTTTTCAAATCCTCCTTTTTCATCATTTATGACCATGGGCTATAGCCCATATCGGACGGCATACTGTAGCATGCCGTTTTCCATCAATTTTGAGGATTTGAAAAAAAGCCGAAAATCACTCCGAGACGATGGGCTATAGCCCATGGTCTCGAACGGCATACTATAGCATGCCGTTTTTCATCATTTTTGAGGATTTGAAAAAAATACGAAAATCACTCCGAGACGATGGGCTATAGCCCATCGTCTCGGAGTCATTTTCGTCTTTTTTTCAAATCCTCCTTTTTCATCATTTATGACCATGGGCTATAGCCCATATCGGACGGCATACTATAGCATGCCGTTTTCCATCATTTTTGAGGATTTGAAAAAAAGACGAAAATCACTCCGAGACGATGGGCTATAGCCCATGGTCTCGAACGGCATACTATAGCATGCCGTTTTTCATCATTTTTGAGGATTTGAAAAAAATACGAAAATCACTCCGAGACGATGGGCTATAGCCCATCGTCTCGGAGTCATTTTCGTCTTTTTTTCAAATCCTCCTTTTTCATCATTTATGACCATGGGCTATAGCCCATATTCGACGGCATACTGTAGCATGCCGTTTTTCATCATTTTTGAGGATTTGAAAAAAAGACGGAAATCACTCCGAGACGATGGGCTATAGCCCATGGTCTCGAACGGCATACTATAGCATGCCGTTTTCCATCATTTTTGAGGATTTGAAAAAAAGAGGAAAATCACTCCGAGACGATGGGCTATAGCCCATCGTCTCGGAGTCATTTTCGTCTTTTTTTCAAATCCTCCTTTTTCATCATTTATGACCATGGGCTATAGCCCATATCGGACGGCATACTGTAGCATGCCGTTTTCCATCAATTTTGAGGATTTGAAAAAAAGCCGAAAATCACTCCGAGACCATGGGCTTTAGCCCATCGTCTCGGAGTCATTTTCGTCTTTTTTTCAAATCCTCCTTTTTCATCATTTATGACCATGGGCTATAGCCCATATCGGACGGCATACTATAGCATGCCGTTTTTAATCATTTTTGAGGATTTGAAAAAAAGACGAAAATCACTCCGAGACGATGGGCTATAGCCCATGGTCTCGAACGGCATACTATAGCATGCCGTTTTCCATCATTTTTGAGGATTTGAAAAAAAGACGTAAATCACTCCGAGACGATGGGCTATAGCCCATGGTCTCGAACGGCATACTATAGCATGCCGTTTTCCATCATTTTTGAGGATTTGAAAAAAAGACGAAAATCACTCCGAGACCATGGGCTATAGCCCATCGTCTCGGAGTCATTTTCGTCTTTTTTTCAAATCCTCTTTTTTCATAATTTATGACCATGGGCTATAGCCCATATCGGATGGCATACTATAGCATGCAGTGATTTTTGTCTTTTTTTTAAATCCTCAAAAATTATGAAACATTGCATGCTATAGTATGCCGTCTGAGGCCATGGGCTGAACTTGAACCCACGACCTATGGCTCACATAGACAGCAGCTTATCACAGAGTGCCACCATGCTCTCTGAGAATCTCCTCAGCTTTCCATCTCTTTCCAGTTCTCTTCTGGATGTTATTCTCCAAAACATGCTGCAGAGTGAAAGTAGGAGGAACTCAGCTGGATTTGAACTCACAACCTTTGGCTCACATGGACGTCATCTTAACAAGGGTGCCACTGAGCTCTCAGTGATTTTTAGGTTGTAAGTTGTTCTTCTTGGTGTCACTTTTCAAATGGGGCCTTGGGATCATGTACAGAGCATTTGAATGGTGCTGTGCATCAAAGGTGTCTTTACTGCTTTTAAGAAGTGTCTATTTGTACGTCTCTAAATGTTTTGATGAATTGAACATGGTGGACCCTATTGTAAACAAGTGTAATGCTTAATTGGGTCGTCCACTCACAGTTAACAGCCTTTGTATTGAGTTTGTGCTTGAAATGTACTGTAATTCTGCAAACTGTTAATTAATATTTCAATCAATCAAAAAAAAAGTGTTATCGTGGATTTGAAAAAAAGACGAAAATCACTCCGAGAACATGGGCTATAGCCCATCGTCTCGGAGTCATTTTCGTCTTTTTTTCAAATCCTCCTTTTTCATCATTTATGACCATGGGCTATAGCCCATATCGGACGACATACTGTAGCATGCCGTTTTCCATCAATTTTGAGGATTTGAAAAAAAGCCGAAAATCACTCCGAGACCATGGGCTTTAGCCCATCGTCTCGGAGTCATTTTCGTCTTTTTTTCAAATCCTCCTTTTTCATCATTTATGACCATGGGCTATAGCCCATATCGGACGGCATACTATACCGTGCCGTTTTTCATCATTTTTGAGGATTTGAAAAAAAGAGGAAAATCACTCCGAGACGATGGGCTATAGCCCATGGTCTCGAACGGCATACTATAGCATGCCGTTTTTCATCATTTTTGAGGATTTGAAAAAAATACGAAAATCACTCCGAGACGATGGGCTATAGCCCATCGTCTCGGAGTCATTTTCGTCTTTTTTTCAAATCCTCCTTTTTCATCATTTATGACCATGGGCTATAGCCCATATTCGACGGCATACTGTAGCATGCCGTTTTTCATCATTTTTGAGGATTTGAAAAAAAGACGGAAATCACTCCGAGACGATGGGCTATAGCCCATGGTCTCGAACGGCATACTATAGCATGCCGTTTTCCATCAATTTTGAGGATTTGAAAAAAAGCCGAAAATCACTCCGAGACCATGGGCTTTAGCCCATCGTCTCGGAGTCATTTTCGTCTTTTTTTCAAATCCTCCTTTTTCATCATTTATGACCATGAGGATTTGAAAAAAAGAGGAAAATGACTCCGAGACGATGGGCTATAGCCCATGGTCTCGGAGTGATTTTCGTCTTTTTTTCAAATCCTCAAAAATGATGGAAAACGGCATGCTATAGTATGCCGTTCGAGACCATGGGCTATATCCCATCGTCTCGGAGTGATTTCCGTCTTTTTTTCAAATCCTCAAAAATGATGAAAAACGGCATGCTACAGTATGCCGTCGAATATGGGCTATAGCCCATGGTCATAAATGATGAAAAAGGAGGATTTGAAAAAAAGACGAAAATGACTCCGAGACGATGGGCTACAGCCCATCGTCTCGGAGTGATTTTCGTCTTTTTTTCAAATCCTCAAAAATGATGGAAAACGGCATGCTATAGTATGCCGTTCGAGACCCCGGGCTATAGCCCATCGTCTCGGAGTGATTTTCGTCTTTTTTTCAAATCCTCAAAAATGATGGAAAACGGCATGCTATAGTATGCCGTTCGAGACCCCGGGCTATAGCCCATCGTCTCGGAGTGATTTTCGTCTTTTTTTCAAATCCTCAAAAATGATGAAAAACGGCATGCTATAGTATGCCGTCCGATATGGGCTATAGCCCATGGTCATAAATGATGAAAAAGGAGGATTTGAAAAAAAGACGAAAATGACTCCGAGACGATGGGCTATAGCCCATCGTCTCGGAGTGATTTTCGTCTTTTTTTCAAATCCTCAAAAATGATGGAAAACGGCATGCTATAGTATGCCGTTCGAGACCATGGGCTATAGCCCATCGTCTCGGAGTGATTTTCGTCTTTTTTTCAAATCCTCAAAAATGATGAAAAACGGCATGCTATAGTATGCCGTCCGATATGGGCTATAGCCCATGGTCATAAATGATGAAAAAGGAGGATTTGAAAAAAAGACGAAAATGACTCCGAGACGATGGGCTATAGCCCATCGTCTCGGAGTGATTTTCGTCTTTTTTTCAAATCCTCAAAAATGATGGAAAACGGCATGCTATAGTATGCCGTCCGATATGGGCTATAGCCCATGGTCATAAATGATGAAAAAGGAGGATTTGAAAAAAAGACGAAAATGACTCCGAGACGATGGGCTATAGCCCATCGTCTCGGAGTCATTTTCGTCTTTTTTTCAAATCCTCAAAAATGATGAAAAACGGCATGCTATAGTATGCCGTTCGAGACCATGGGCTATAGCCCATTGTCTCGGAGTGATTTTCCTCTTTTTTTCAAATCCTCAAAAATGATGGAAAACGGCATGCTATAGTATGCCGTTCGAGACCATGGGCTATAGCCCATCGTCTCGGAGTGATTTTCGTATTTTTTTTAAATCCTCCTTTTTCATCATTTATGACCATGGGCTATAGCCCATATCGGACGGCATGCTATAGCATTCCGTTTTTCATCATTTTTGAGGATTTGAAAAAAATACGAAAATCACTCCGAGACGATGGGCTATAGCCCATCGTCTCGGAGTCATTTTCGTCTTTTCTTCAAATCCTCCTTTTTCATCATTTATGACCATGGGCTATAGCCCATATCGGACGGCATACTGTAGCATGCCGTTTTCCATTAATTTTGAGGATTTGAAAAAAAGCCGAAAATCACTCCGAGACCATGGGCTTTAGCCCATCGTCTCGGAGTCATTTTCGTCTTTTTTTCAAATCCTCCTTTTTCATCATTTATGACCATGGGCTATAGCCCATATCGGACGGCATACTATAGCATGCCGTTTTTCATCATTTTTGAGGATTTGAAAAAAAGACGAAAATCACTCCGAGACGATGGGCTATAGCCCATGGTCTCGAACGGCATACTATAGCATGCCGTTTTCCATAATTTTTGAGGATTTGAAAAAAAGAGGAAAATCACTCCGAGACGATGGGCTATAGCCCATGGTCTCGAACGGCATACTATAGCATGCCGTTTTTCATCATTTTTGAGGATTTGAAAAAAATACGAAAATCACTCCGAGACGATGGGCTATAGCCCATCGTCTCGGAGTCATTTTCGTCTTTTTTTCAAATCCTCCTTTTTCATCATTTATGACCATGGGCTATAGCCCATATCGGACGGCATACTATAGCATGCCGTTTTCCATCATTTTTGAGGATTTGAAAAAAAGACGAAAATCACTCCGAGACGATGGGCTATAGCCCATGGTCTCGAACGGCATACTATAGCATGCCGTTTTTCATCATTTTTGAGGATTTGAAAAAAATACGAAAATCACTCCGAGACGATGGGCTATAGCCCATCGTCTCGGAGTCATTTTCGTCTTTTTTTCAAATCCTCAAAAATGATGAAAAACGGCATGCTACAGTATGCCGTCGAATATGGGCTATAGCCCATGGTCATAAATGATGAAAAAGGAGGATTTGAAAAAAAGACGAAAATGACTCCGAGACGATGGGCTACAGCCCATCGTCTCGGAGTGATTTTCGTCTTTTTTTCAAATCCTCAAAAATGATGGAAAACGGCATGCTATAGTATGCCGTTCGAGACCCGCCCATCGTCTCGGAGTGATTTTCGTCTTTTTTTCAAATCCTCCTTTTTCATCATTTATGACCATGGGCTATAGCCCATATCGGACGGCATACTATAGCATGCCGTTTTCCATCATTTTTGAGGATTTGAAAAAAAGACGAAAATCACTCCGAGACGATGGGCTATAGCCCATGGTCTCGAACGGCATACTATAGCATGCCGTTTTTCATCATTTTTGAGGATTTGAAAAAAATACGAAAATCACTCCGAGACGATGGGCTATAGCCCATCGTCTCGGAGTCATTTTCGTCTTTTTTTCAAATCCTCCTTTTTCATCATTTATGACCATGGGCTATAGCCCATATCGGACGGCATACTGTAGCATGCCGTTTTCCATTAATTTTGAGGATTTGAAAAAAAGCCGAAAATCACTCCGAGACCATGGGCTTTAGCCCATCGTCTCGGAGTCATTTTCGTCTTTTTTTCAAATCCTCCTTTTTCATCATTTATGACCATGGGCTATAGCCCATATCGGACGGCATACTATAGCATGCCGTTTTTAATCATTTTTGAGGATTTGAAAAAAAGACGAAAATCACTCCGAGACGATGGGCTATAGCCCATGGTCTCGAACGGCATACTATAGCATGCCGTTTTCCATCATTTTTGAGGATTTGAAAAAAAGACGGAAATCACTCCGAGACGATGGGCTATAGCCCATGGTCTCGAACGGCATACTATAGCATGCCGTTTTCCATCATTTTTGAGGATTTGAAAAAAAGCCGAAAATCACTCCGAGACCATGGGCTATAGCCCATCGTCTCGGAGTCATTTTCGTCTTTTTTTCAAATCCTCCTTTTTCATCATTTATGACCATGGGCTATAGCCCATATCGGACGGCATACTATAGCATGCAGTTTTTCATCATTTTTGAGGATTTGAAAAAAATACGAAAATCACTCCGAGACGATGGGCTATAGCCCATCGTCTCGGAGTCATTTTCGTCTTTTTTTCAAATCCTCCTTTTTCATCATTTATGACCATGGGCTATAGCCCATATTCGACGGCATACTGTAGCATGCCGTTTTTCATCATTTTTGAGGATTTGAAAAAAAGACGGAAATCACTCCGAGACGATGGGCTATAGCCCATGGTCTCGAACGGCATACTATAGCATGCCGTTTTCCATAATTTTTGAGGATTTGAAAAAAAGAGGAAAATCACTCCGAGACGATGGGCTATAGCCCATGGTCTCGAACGGCATACTATAGCATGCCGTTTTTCATCATTTTTGAGGATTTGAAAAAAATACGAAAATCACTCCGAGACGATGGGCTATAGCCCATCGTCTCGGAGTCATTTTCGTCTTTTTTTCAAATCCTCCTTTTTCATCATTTATGACCATGGGCTATAGCCCATATCGGACGGCATACTATAGCATGCCGTTTTCCATCATTTTTGAGGATTTGAAAAAAAGACGAAAATCACTCCGAGACGATGGGCTATAGCCCATGGTCTCGAACGGCATACTATAGCATGCCGTTTTTCATCATTTTTGAGGATTTGAAAAAAATACGAAAATCACTCCGAGACGATGGGCTATAGCCCATCGTCTCGGAGTCATTTTCGTCTTTTTTTCAAATCCTCAAAAATGATGAAAAACGGCATGCTACAGTATGCCGTCGAATATGGGCTATAGCCCATGGTCATAAATGATGAAAAAGGAGGATTTGAAAAAAAGACGAAAATGACTCCGAGACGATGGGCTACAGCCCATCGTCTCGGAGTGATTTTCGTCTTTTTTTCAAATCCTCAAAAATGATGGAAAACGGCATGCTATAGTATGCCGTTCGAGACCCGCCCATCGTCTCGGAGTGATTTTCGTCTTTTTTTCAAATCCTCCTTTTTCATCATTTATGACCATGGGCTATAGCCCATATCGGACGGCATACTATAGCATGCCGTTTTCCATCATTTTTGAGGATTTGAAAAAAAGACGAAAATCACTCCGAGACGATGGGCTATAGCCCATGGTCTCGAACGGCATACTATAGCATGCCGTTTTTCATCATTTTTGAGGATTTGAAAAAAATACGAAAATCACTCCGAGACGATGGGCTATAGCCCATCGTCTCGGAGTCATTTTCGTCTTTTTTTCAAATCCTCCTTTTTCATCATTTATGACCATGAGGATTTGAAAAAAAGAGGAAAATGACTCCGAGACCATGGGCTATAGCCCATGGTCTCGGAGTGATTTTCGTCTTTTTTTCAAATCCTCAAAAATGATGGAAAACGGCATGCTATAGTATGCCGTTCGAGACCATGGGCTATATCCCATCGTCTCGGAGTGATTTCCGTCTTTTTTTCAAATCCTCAAAAATGATGAAAAACGGCATGCTACAGTATGCCGTCGAATATGGGCTTTAGCCCATGGTCATAAATGATGAAAAAGGAGGATTTGAAAAAAAGACGAAAATGACTCCGAGACGATGGGCTACAGCCCATCGTCTCGGAGTGATTTTCGTCTTTTTTTCAAATCCTCAAAAATGATGGAAAACGGCATGCTATAGTATGCCGTTCGAGACCCCGGGCTATAGCCCATCGTCTCGGAGTGATTTTCGTCTTTTTTTCAAATCCTCAAAAATGATGGAAAACGGCATGCTATAGTATGCCGTTCGAGACCATGGGCTATAGCCCATCGTCTCGGAGTGATTTTCGTCTTTTTTTCAAATCCTCAAAAATGATGAAAAACGGCATGCTATAGTATGCCGTCCGATATGGGCTATAGCCCATGGTCATAAATGATGAAAAAGGAGGATTTGAAAAAAAGACGAAAATGACTCCGAGACGATGGGCTATAGCCCATCGTCTCGGAGTGATTTTCGTCTTTTTTTCAAATCCTCAAAAATGATGGAAAACGGCATGCTATAGTATGCCGTTCGAGACCATGGGCTATAGCCCATCGTCTCGGAGTGATTTTCGTCTTTTTTTCAAATCCTCAAAAATGATGAAAAACGGCATGCTATAGTATGCCGTCCGATATGGGCTATAGCCCATGGTCATAAATGATGAAAAAGGAGGATTTGAAAAAAAGACGAAAATGACTCCGAGACGATGGGCTATAGCCCATCGTCTCGGAGTGATTTTCGTCTTTTTTTCAAATCCTCAAAAATGATGGAAAACGGCATGCTATAGTATGCCGTCCGATATGGGCTATAGCCCATGGTCATAAATGATGAAAAAGGAGGATTTGAAAAAAAGACGAAAATGACTCCGAGACGATGGGCTATAGCCCATCGTCTCGGAGTCATTTTCGTCTTTTTTTCAAATCCTCAAAAATGATGAAAAACGGCATGCTATAGTATGCCGTTCGAGACCATGGGCTATAGCCCATTGTCTCGGAGTGATTTTCCTCTTTTTTTCAAATCCTCAAAAATGATGGAAAACGGCATGCTATAGTATGCCGTTCGAGACCATGGGCTATAGCCCATCGTCTCGGAGTGATTTTCGTATTTTTTTTAAATCCTCCTTTTTCATCATTTATGACCATGGGCTATAGCCCATATCGGACGGCATGCTATAGCATGCCGTTTTTCATCATTTTTGAGGATTTGAAAAAAAGACGAAAATCACTCCGAGACGATGGGCTATAAGCCCATGGTCTCGAACGGCATACTATAGCATGCCGTTTTCCATCATTTTTGAGGATTTGAAAAAAAGACGAAAATCACTCCGAGACGATGGGCTATAGCCCATGGTCTCGAACGGCATACTATAGCATGCCGTTTTCCATCATTTTTGAGGATTTGAAAAAAAGCCGAAAATCACTCCGAGACCATGGGCTATAGCCCATCGTCTCGGAGTCATTTTCGTCTTTTTTTCAAATCCTCCTTTTTCATCATTTATGACCATGGGCTATAGCCCATATCGGACGGCATACTATAGCATGCAGTTTTTCATCATTTTTGAGGATTTGAAAAAAATACGAAAATCACTCCGAGACGATGGGCTATAGCCCATCGTCTCGGAGTCATTTTCGTCTTTTTTTCAAATCCTCCTTTTTCATCATTTATGACCATGGGCTATAGCCCATATTCGACGGCATACTGTAGCATGCCGTTTTTCATCATTTTTGAGGATTTGAAAAAAAGACGGAAATCACTCCGAGACGATGGGCTATAGCCCATGGTCTCGAACGGCATACTATAGCATGCCGTTTTCCATAATTTTTGAGGATTTGAAAAAAAGAGGAAAATCACTCCGAGACGATGGGCTATAGCCCATGGTCTCGAACGGCATACTATAGCATGCCGTTTTTCATCATTTTTGAGGATTTGAAAAAAATACGAAAATCACTCCGAGACGATGGGCTATAGCCCATCGTCTCGGAGTCATTTTCGTCTTTTTTTCAAATCCTCCTTTTTCATCATTTATGACCATGGGCTATAGCCCATATCGGACGGCATACTATAGCATGCCGTTTTCCATCATTTTTGAGGATTTGAAAAAAAGACGAAAATCACTCCGAGACGATGGGCTATAGCCCATGGTCTCGAACGGCATACTATAGCATGCCGTTTTTCATCATTTTTGAGGATTTGAAAAAAATACGAAAATCACTCCGAGACGATGGGCTATAGCCCATCGTCTCGGAGTCATTTTCGTCTTTTTTTCAAATCCTCCTTTTTCATCATTTATGACCATGAGGATTTGAAAAAAAGAGGAAAATGACTCCGAGACCATGGGCTATAGCCCATGGTCTCGGAGTGATTTTCGTCTTTTTTTCAAATCCTCAAAAATGATGGAAAACGGCATGCTATAGTATGCCGTTCGAGACCATGGGCTATATCCCATCGTCTCGGAGTGATTTCCGTCTTTTTTTCAAATCCTCAAAAATGATGAAAAACGGCATGCTACAGTATGCCGTCGAATATGGGCTATAGCCCATGGTCATAAATGATGAAAAAGGAGGATTTGAAAAAAAGACGAAAATGACTCCGAGACGATGGGCTACAGCCCATCGTCTCGGAGTGATTTTCGTCTTTTTTTCAAATCCTCAAAAATGATGGAAAACGGCATGCTATAGTATGCCGTTCGAGACCCCGGGCTATAGCCCATCGTCTCGGAGTGATTTTCGTCTTTTTTTCAAATCCTCAAAAATGATGGAAAACGGCATGCTATAGTATGCCGTTCGAGACCATGGGCTATAGCCCATCGTCTCGGAGTGATTTTCGTCTTTTTTTCAAATCCTCAAAAATGATGAAAATTGGCATGCTATAGTATGCCGTCCGATATGGGCTATAGCCCATGGTCATAAATGATGAAAAAGGAGGATTTGAAAAAAATACGAAAATGACTCCGAGACGATGGGCTATAGCCCATCGTCTCGGAGTGATTTTCGTCTTTTTTTCAAATCCTCAAAAATGATGGAAAACGGCATGCTATAGTATGCCGTTCGAGACCATGGGCTATAGCCCATCGTCTCGGAGTGATTTTCGTCTTTTTTTCAAATCCTCAAAAATGATGAAAAACGGCATGCTATAGTATGCCGTCCGATATGGGCTATAGCCCATGGTCATAAATGATGAAAAAGGAGGATTTGAAAAAAAGACGAAAATGACTCCGAGACGATGGGCTATAGCCCATCGTCTCGGAGTAATTTTCGTCTTTTTTTCAAATCCTCAAAAATGATGAAAAACGGCATGCTATAGTATGCCGTTCGAGACCATGGGCTATAGCCCATTGTCTCGGAGTGATTTTCCTCTTTTTTTCAAATCCTCAAAAATGATGGAAAACGGCATGCTATAGTATGCCGTTCGAGACCATGGGCTATAGCCCATCGTCTCGGAGTGATTTTCGTATTTTTTTTAAATCCTCCTTTTTCATCATTTATGACCATGGGCTATAGCCCATATCGGACGGCATGCTATAGCATGCCGTTTTTCATCATTTTTGAGGATTTGAAAAAAAGACGAAAATCACTCCGAGACGATGGGCTATAAGCCCATGGTCTCGAACGGCATACTATAGCATGCCGTTTTCCATCATTTTTGAGGATTTGAAAAAAAGACGAAAATCACTCCGAGACGATGGGCTATAGCCCATGGTCTCGAACGGCATACTATAGGCTATAGCATGCCGTTTTCCATCATTTTTGAGGATTTGAAAAAAAGACGAAAATCACTCCGAGACCATGGGCTATAGCCCATCGTCTCGGAGTCATTTTCGTCTTTTTTTCAAATCCTCCTTTTTCATCATTCATGACCATGGGCTATAGCCCAAATCGGACGGCATACTATAGCATGCCGTTTTTCATCATTTTTGAGGATTTGAAAAAAAGAGGAAAATCACTCCGAGACGATGGGCTATAGCCCATGGTCTCGAACGGCATACTATAGCATGCCGTTTTCCATCATTTTTGAGGATTTGAAAAAAAGACAAAAATCACTCCGAGACCATGGGCTATAGCCCTCTTTTTTTCAAATCCTCATGGTCATAAATGATGAAAAAGGAGGATTTGAAAAAAAGACGAAAATGACTCCGAGACGATGGGCTAAAGCCCATGGTCTCGGAGTGATTTTCGGCTTTTTTTCAAATCCTCAAAATTGATGGAAAACGGCATGCTATAGTATGCCGTTCGAGACCATGGGCTATAGCCCATCGTCTCGGAGTGATTTCCGTCTTTTTTTCAAATCCTCAAAAATGATGAAAAACGGCATGCTACAGTATGCCGTCGAATATGGGCTATAGCCCATGGTCATAAATGATGAAAAAGGAGGATTTGAAAAAAAGACGAAAATGACTCCGAGACGATGGGCTATAGCCCATCGTCTCGTAGTGATTTTCGTATTTTTTTCAAATCCTCAAAAATGATGAAAAACGGCATGCTATAGTATGCCGTTCGAGACCATGGGCTATAGCCCATCGTCTCGGAGTGATTTTCCTCTTTTTTTCAAATCCTCAAAAATGATGAAAAACGGCACGCTATAGTATGCCGTCCGATATGGGCTATAGCCCATGGTCATAAATGATGAAAAAGGAGGATTTGAAAAAAAGACGAAAATGACTCCGAGACGATGGGCTAAAGCCCATGGTCTCGGAGTGATTTTCGGCTTTTTTTCAAATCCTCAAAATTGATGGAAAACGGCATGCTACAGTATGTCGTCCGATATGGGCTATAGCCCATGGTCATAAATGATGAAAAAGGAGGATTTGAAAAAAAGACGAAAATGACTCCGAGACGATGGGCT